>NC_088420.1:14122971-14227110 GCF_034236695.1 Oncorhynchus nerka | reverse complement strand
TTTATAAAGAGAGTGAGTTAAGCTTTCATGAATACCTTATTTTGGAAACAGAGGTCTCTGATACACATGTGAGAAATACTGTATTTGTAACAGAGGGGGAATTCTCATAGAATGCATGATGTTGGAATTTCGGGTCGCAAGCGACGAAGATATGTACAATTTTGGTTTACTCCACAGTAATAATTATAACAGTTTCTCTAGTTTAGTTGTTATCAGTTTTCTTTACACCACAGAATAGTCCCCGGTTAGGCAGGCGGAAACAGTTCTCTGGTACAAATCCAGTAAGTACTATGTATGACGGCAAATAGTTGTTCCCTGTAATGCATATTTTAAATTCAGATACGCCACAATGAATATCTATAAAACTCGGGTTACTCCTTACTGATGATACTATCAGCAGTTTCTGCATATTGTGAGTGGTTATCACGTTAGCACACGTGAAGTGTCTGGTTGAAACAGGCGGGAAACAGTCCTTTTGACACGTACATTAAGTGGCCCGTATTTATAAAGTGCAGTTGCTTTCCATGAATACCTTATTTTGGAAACAGAGGTCTCTGACACATGTGAGGAAATACTGTATTTGTAACAGAGAACTTTCATAAATGCATTTATGTTGGAATTTCAATTCGTGCTGATGAATATATGTACAATTTGGTTACTCCTTGCTGGTAATTAGCGGCAGTGTCTGTAGTTTAGTGGTTATCACGTTGGCCTTACATGAAATTCTGTTTTCATTATTACCTTCTTTTGGAATCAAAAGATTCCATAGCGTAGTGGTTATCAAGTTCATGGGCAGCAAAATTTGCTTTTCGTGCTCGGGCGGAAACAGAGGTCTCTGACACATGTGAAATACTGTATTTGTAACAGAATTTTCCATACGGCCATTATGTTGGAATTTGGATTAGTCGATGAATATATGTACAATTTGGTTTACTCCACAGTAATAATTCTAGCAGTTTCTCTAGTTTAGTTTATTATCAAGTTTTTCTTTACTATCGAATGGTCCCCGGTTCGAGGCAGGGCGGAAACAGTTCTCATGACAAATCCAGTAAGTACTGTATTTGTAACAGAGAATAGTTATTCCTAATAAATGCCTTATTTTGGAAATTGAATACATGCAATGAATATCTGTAAAACTCGAGTTACTCCTTGCTGTTGATACTATCATGACAGTTTCCATATGTGAAGTGGTTATCACGTTCGCTTTACGTGAAAGGTCCTGGTTGAGAAACCCGGTGAACAGTCCTTTGACACATGCAGTAATGCATTGTGTTATAAAGAGATGAGTTGCTTTCATAAATACCTTATTTTGGAAATTCAAATCATGCACTGACTATAAAGGAAAATACTGTATTTGTAACAGGAATTTTCATAAATGCATTATGTTAAGCTGTTATCACGTGCATTAATAAATCAATTGGTTTGAACCTCTTGTGTAATTAATGCAGCAGTGTCTGATACATTTAAAGTGGTTATCGTTGAAACTGAAAATTCAATTTTTCATTAATGCCCTCTTTGGGAATCAAAGATTCCATAGCGTAGTGGTTATCAAGTTCACTTAAGACGCCAAAATGTATACTTTTCGATGCTGGCGGAAGCAGAGGTCTCTGACACATGTGAGAAGTACTGTATTTATAACAGAGAATTTTCATAAATGCATAAATGTTGGAATTTCCCGAAATTCGTGCGATGAATAAATGTAACATTTGGTTAACTCCACAGTGATAATTCTAACAAGGTTTCTCTAGTTTAGTAGTTATCAAGTTTGCTTTACACACAAATGGTCCCCGGTTCGAAGCTGGGCGGAAACAGTTCTCTATGACAGTAATCCAGTAAGTACTGTATTTGTAACAGAGAATAGTTGTTCTAATAAATGCCTTATTTTGGAAATTCGAATACGTGCAATGAATATCTGTAAAACTCGGAGTTGCTCCTTGCTGATAATACTAGCAGCAGTTTCGGTAGTGTGGTAGTTTATCCGTTCACTTGACACGTCTCCTTCTAATACTACACTAATCAAGTCGTTCGGTTGAGTGTGATAGTTACTACAGTCCCGGTAGCCGGTGAACGTATGCTAGCTGGCTAGCTGCTAGGCAGATAGGAGGGCGACGAAATACGATAATAACATAATTATCACTCTAAGACTCCACACTCTAAGCTACACAATTATCTTGGATACGAAGACAGCAAAGACAACTATGTAGCTAGCTATGTAGCTAGCTAACACTACACTAATCAAGTCGTTCAGTTGAGTGTGATAGTTACTACAGTGCTACGGTAGCCGGTGAACGTATGCTAGCTGGCTAGCTGCTAGGCAGATAGGAGGGCGACGAAATACGATAATAACGCAATTATCACTCTAAGACTCCACACTCTAAGCTACACAATTATCTTGGATACGAAGACAGCAAAGACAACTATGTAGCTAGCTATGTAGCTAGCTAACACTACACTAATCAAGACTAATTAACCCACACCCTTACCTAATCCTAACAATAACCCATACCTTAAGAGCTACAGCAAGCTCTTTAGCCTATATGTTTTCTATATTTTCAGCACGGGACAGCTCCTGTAATTATATAGTTCAGTTTAACTTTGTAATGAGTGCACTGCGTGGTGTTTTGGGAAACGGGTGTGACATCTTCGGCCGTTATTTTAAAGATGCATCATTAAAACACTCGTATGCCTAAGTTCCATCAATATCGGGAAACCGGGCCCAGGGCAGTTTAGTTTCAGACTTTATCTTAATAAATAAATAAATAATATATATATATTTATGATTGCAGAAAAAAAGTGTAAGATAGTTTGAACGTGATATTGTTCAGTTAAAATATACTAATCCACTATTACAGTGTGTGCAGTAGTCTACATGACTGCACAATAGCCAGCTCTCTCACCCCGTTTGATGTAGTAGTTATGACTGGATTGCCCGTTCACGGTCTCTTTGGAAAAACGGTAACATTTGTCATCTGGAAAGCTCTGACCAACTGCATGGGTCAGGGAGGAAAAGAACAACAATACATAAACTCACTATGTTAAAATGCTGTTTTGACAGTTGCAGTAAAAATTTGATTTTTTTTTAAAAACATCTAAGAAGAATGACATATACAAAGGGTGGTTATGGACATTATGGTTATGGACATATAAAGTAAATAATATCTGTGTTTCCCATATTAAATACAGGAGGCCCTTTACTTAGCCTACCCTGACTACAATAAATGGCCATCTGGGGGATTTTGGTGAATAGGGAGCTGAAGGCAGAACTCTTTCCTTATTGTTCGTCATATCTGAAAGATTAGTGGAATCTGTGTGGGTAGCTGGACAGGTAGGATGACTGACAGTGAAGGTGAACAGGTGGTCACGTGTCAGGTGACAGAGGAATGTATGAGACTGAGGCAGGAATTCCTTTAACCATAAAGTGGTATATTTACTGGGTAGTCTGTGCTGCATCACAAAGGAAACAAATAACATGTATACAATCAAATATCAAATCATATCAGTCATTATTAACATAAATTAGGGAATTCAACAGTCCAGTTCATTAAGAAGTCAATAGTAATCATCCGCGAGTCATTTAGGCTCACAACTATTTATCATAAATCATGAAAGAATACAAACGGGGAATGTGGTCATTGACAATTCACATTACATAATATGTTTGAAGCTGCGCTCCAAGCCGCGCTCGCAGTGATAACTATAAACAATAACTGAATGGCCCACTCTCCCGATCGCCACAGATAATTCAGAAAGGTAACATGAACGGTAACAGAGTCGGTGGACTTACGTGGATTCATGGACGCACAGAACTTCTGAATGAGATGGAGTTAAGGAAGAGAAAGCAGCGAGATCAGGCGATGGCAATTTCCTCCTTTTATGGAGTTGAGATCTGTCGGACATTTCCACCTGACCTAATTAAAGCGCCCTGGCCCAGCTGAGTAAATGGCAATGAATTAAAGGAGTATTCCACCAACTCCATGGGCCTTTTCTACAGCCACCCGGAAATTTGTTAAATTCCACACTCTTCAAAAAAGGCTCATTGCTCCCCGTCCTCTGTCATCTCAGGGAGAGGAATCAGTCGGGCAACTGGCCGGATATATGTCCGGTTCTTCACCTGGATCTCCACTGATCTAACACGACCATCGATCCCAGGCATGGTCTTAGTTATACGGCCCACCGGCCAGGAGGCTCGAGGCAGCTGAGGGTCCACCATCATTACTACTTGGCCAGTTTCCAGGCTGGCCATTTCTCTCCGCCATTTCCTCTGTGCTGCAGACTTGGTAGGTAATCCCGAATGAATCGGGCCCAAAAATGGTCAGCTAAGATTTGGCTGTGCCGCCACCGGCGTCTGCCTACGAGGTTGGTATCAGCATACATGGCTTGAGGAAGTGACGCATCTCGTCGTCCCATCAAGAGCATATTCGGTGTAACCGGATCGGGTCAGCGATGTCTGCAGAGAGATATCCCAAGGGTTTGGAGTTCAGAATTCCTTCCACCTCTATCAGGACGGTCCTCAAGACAGTTTCAGTGACAGTTTGGTCCCCTAGTACGACTCGTAAGGCCGTCTTTACAGATTTGATCTCTCGCTCCCATGTTCCTCCAAAATGAGGAGCGCCTGGAGGGTTAAATTTGAATGAGATTTGTTGGTCCATCAGCTGATCCTGGAGGCTGGGTTCCATGGCTTGAAGGCTTCCTCCAACCTGGCTTCTCCTGCCTTGAAGTTCGTACCTCTGTCAGCCAGAATCTCGCAGGGTTTCCCTCGTCGGGAGATAAACCGCCGTAGGGCCATGAGGAAGGCTTCAGTATCCAAACTTTCCAGTAGGTCCAGGTGGACACATCTGGTTGTCAAACACTTGAATAGAATGCCCCAGCGCTTTTCCACACGACGACCTAACTTGATCATCAAGGGGCCAAAGCAATCTACTCCTGTTGACCAGAAGGGTGGTTTAAGGAGGCGCAAGCGAGCAGGGGGTAAATCTGCCATTTTGGGCACCGTAGCTCCGGCCCGCCATCTCTGACATTCTACGCAGGCGTATTGGTGCTTACGAATGGCTCCTCGTCCTCCAATTATCCAGTACTTCCGCCTCATCTCCCCATAGACCCTCTCTGGCCCTGGGTGGAGAAGCTGCTCATCATAACTCTTGATGAGGAGCCTGGTAAGAGGGTGTCTGGAGTCAGGATAATTGGGTGGATAGCATCTGGGTCCAAAACCTCTGCTTGGCGCAGCCTCCTCCGACTCTGATCACTCCAAGGATTGGATCATATTCTGGGGCAAGAGAGAAGACTGCTGCCCTTAGCCACTTCCCTACCTGCTTTCAGAGCTTTCAACTCCTCAGGAAGCTAACCGCTTGTGCTTGCTGGAGGAGTAGTGTCTCTGCCGCGAGGAGGTAGGTATAGAAGCCACCCCATCTGAGGTCTGGTCTGTGGCTGTGATCAGATCCGGCAGTGTGTGGGATTGTGTTAGGTCAGGGAGAGCCGTTGTTGGTTCCGTAGAAATGCTGTAGCATTGGGCGGACTTCCTTAACTCATGAGCTTCAGTTGGTTGCGGAGGGCCGCACGCCTGGGGGCTGTCGGCCACTCTTTCTCTGGTTGGGACAAGAATGGTGGTCCCAAGCTCCAGCGATGGGGTTTAGCCAATTCCTTAAGGGTTTTACCTCTAGTAATGTCATCAGCAGGATTGTTTATGCTATCAACATACCTCCAGTCCTGGACTTCTGTTAGTTCTTGGATTTCCGCAATGCGAGTTCCGACAAACACCTTATACCTGCAGGACTCCGACTTGAGCCAGGTCAATACAGTGGTTGAATCACTCCAGTAGATGACCCGTTGGATTGGCAAGGTGAGCTCGGCTCGCAAGGTAGAGGCCAACTGGGCTCCGGAAAGGGCAGCACTGAGTTCCAGCCTAGGCATTGACAACTGCTTCTTGGGTGCGACCCTGGACCTGGCCATGACAAAGGAGACATGGGTGTGGCCTGCCTTATCCTCCACTCTAAGATAGGAAACCGCCCCATAGGCTCGCTCCGAAGCGTCACAGAACACATGCAGTTCCAGGCATGATCCCAGTTGGTCAGCACAGGATGGTACATAACATCTTGGCATTTGGACATCAGAGAGCTCCGTTAACTCAGTTTCCCAACAGATCCATCGTTCCACTAAGTCAGCCGGGTGGATTGGTTCATCCCAGTCCCTCTTGGTCTGCCACAGGTCCTGGACTAAGACTTTGGCCCGTGTTGTGTATGGCAGGATATACCCAAGGGGATCGTATTGACTGGCAAGGGTCCGATAGATGGTGCGCAGAGTGGGGGTTTCGGTACTCGGGGATGAGCGGTGCTTATACCCCAGGGTATCCGGTATGCAGCTCCACCTCAGTCCTAGAGTGGGCTCTTCTGGGTTTGCACCAGACTGCGTTAGCCATAGTTCACTGCTACTGGACCTAGCTTGTGGCGGGAGGTGCTGGATAACCTCTGCTCTGTTACTAGCCCACTGTCGGACCTCAAATCCCCCTTTGGACAGGAGATTCCGCACTTTATCTAGGAGTGATTTCGCTTCAGCCGTAGATGGGATGCTCTGTAAGCAGTTATCCACATAGAATGCATTTTCCACTGAATCCAATACTTCTGGGTCACTGTCTGGATGCTCCCGTGCGTGTCTCTGCAGAGCGTATATGGCACAGCAAGGACTGCAGGTGGTGCCAAATGGGAGTACCTGCCATTCATAGATTGTGGGCTCTGCATCTCGTTCCATATCTCGCCATATGAACCGGAGCAGTGTGGTGTCGGAAGGCAATAAACGAATCTGATGAAACATGGCTTTGATGTCTCCACTGATGGCTGTAGAGTGCTGCCGGAACCGGAGAAGGACACCGAGCAAGGAAGGACCTAAGGTTGGTCCGGGGAGTAGACAGTCATTCAGGCTTTGACCAGCTGCTTGGAATGAACAGTTGAAGACAAGTCTATACTTCCCACCATGTTGCTGGATAACATGGTGAGGGAGATACCAGGATTCACGGAGTGCGTTTCCTTCTTCATGAGCTGTCACTTCAGTGACATAGCCTGCCTTCACAAGGTTATGAATCTCTCGGTTATGAACTTCTGCAAGCTCAGGATTCTTCACCAGGCGTCGCTCCGTTCCACGCAGTAGTGGGAGTACAGCCCGTGTCGTGGTTGCCAGAGGAGGATGGTTGGGCACCCGTAGCAGTGGGGTTGCATACCTGCGAACGCCATCCATTTCAGTGGTGGTGGTGCTCTTCTCCAGGAGGTCTAATGCATAGGAGTCATTTTTCGAGCGAGTGACCTCCTGTAGCTTCCGGTTGGAGAAGGTGTCCATCTTCCAGAGCATCTCAACATTCCGAAGGAGGTCAGTGGCTGCATCTGGATTGCTTCTGGTGAAGAGGACTTGCTGTGACTGTACAGCTTGGGTGGAGAGAAGTAGATGGGATGGACCTTGCACAGCCCAACCCAAGGATGTATGGACAGCAATGGGTCCTCCTTCTGGTCCAGCTCGTATAGGCTCAGTCGGGGTGACGAGATGTGGGTGGTCTGACCCAATCAGGATAAGTGGTGCTACTCTGGCCAGGTTAGGAAGAGGCAATCCTCGTAGATGAGGATATTGTTTCTGTAGAACACTTACCGGGCAGGAGTGCTCTGCGAGATTCAAGCCATCTGCCGTGAAGGCATTGGTGATGTTATAGGCCACGTCCCTGTTTCCTGAAGGTGAAATGCTAAAGGTTACAGCAGAGCCTTTCATTTGGATAACATCATGTCGCACCGTTCTGAGATTAAGGGTCTCGGGGGGTCCCTTCCAGGTTAAGCTGACGGGTGGCCGCTGTGAGAATGATTGTTCTTTCTGACCCATCATCTAGAACGGCGAATGTATCAATGCTTCTCCCTTCACTTTGCAGAGTGACCTTGACCACCTTCAACATGACCCTTGGAGACCGGTTCTGCTGGTCGAGATACAGCTCCTTTGCAGCTCCTACCATGAGCATACTCTGCTCCTTCTTTGCTTGGGGAATTAGATCATGCAACACGGTGAGATGGATTTCTTTACAGCGGTTGCAGGGTTTCCTCAATGTGCAGGTCTCCACCTTATGGCTACGGGCACACTTGTAGCATCGCTCGCCTGAAGTGATCCAGGCCTTCAATTGAGTTTGAGTGAGCTTTTTTACTCTGGGGCATGAGCCAAGGAAGTGCCCCTTACTATTGCAATATGGGCAGTAAGGCTGGAATTTGATGTTCTTGCTCTTGAGAGGGGTCTTCCTCCCGGGTTCCTCCCCCGGCCTCACTATTTAAGTACATGGTAGTGGGATTTGGCCTTTTCTGTCCCTGCTGGCGTTCAAACTCCTTCCTTCCCCCTGTGGCTATGGCGGAGATTGTGGCCTGGTGAGCGATGCTCTTCGCCTTTGCCTTCACCTCCAACCATGCGGCCAGGTCTCTGAGAGCATAGGTGCTTCTCGAGCCCTCTTTCAGGATGCCCTTATTCAAACAATGTTCAATGAAACTGTCTCTGAGGTACACTGGAAGTTTGCTAAGAAGCCTGTCCACGTGGGAGCCACATTTAAGCTCGTTCCCGTCTTCTCCTTCAACGGATTGGAGCATCGAGGTCAGGGATTGGACAGCCAGGGAGAATTCTTGGAAGGCAGCATGGTCTCCCATTTTAATTGGAGACGTGTTCAGGATGTTGTTTAGTTCATTCTGGACCAGCTGGCGTGGCTCACCATATCTCGCCTTCAGGGCCTGGAGAGCTGCAGTGTATGGTGTTGCGGAGTGCATAAAGGATTGGGCCAGCCTGTATGCACTGGGAAACCGCAAATGATCCATTAGTACTTGGTATTTGTAGCGTTCTGACAGATGACTGTGAATACCCAGTAGGCTCTCCAATGCCATTTCCAAAAGGACAAATTCACTCTCCTTTCCCTTTTCAAAGTATGGCAGTTTGGGTCTGGGAATTCCATAGGCTGAGGCTACTAGAAGTTGCATAATGTTGGCTCCCTCTTCTGGTTGCGTGAAGGATAAACCCGGGACTTCTGATGAGCCCACTGTGGCCTCATTGGGCCGGTCCCCTACTGTCCCAGACCCTCCATTTGTGGCAGCCGGAATTGGGCGAGAGCCCTCTGACCTGTTGTTTGAGGACTGGCCTGGCCCTGGACGAAAGGAACGATTTGCCTTGGTTGGTAATTGGCGGAAAGGCGAAGGAGTGATGCTTTGTCCAGATGGAGGAATGCTAACTTGTGTCACTGGCGGAGCGGCCTGTCTCCGTGCTCCGTGTTGGCTGTTGACCCCGGAGCCTCCGAGGACTGTGTGCCATGCTGTACCAGAGGGCAGATTGGGAAAGAAAGGCAGACAGTTCAGGTCCATGTGGAGGGTGGTCAGGTCAACTCCCTGTTCGTTCCTCTCCAGGAAGGATGTGACCATCCGTGCCTCCTCCAATTCCCTTCTGGCTTGACGGTGCCGTCGCTGCTGTGCCAGGTCCTTGGCAATGAATTCCCTTTCCTGTAGAGCTCTACGGGCCTGCACATCCAATTGGTGACATCGTTCGTCAGCCTGTCGTTCCTCCTCAATCTGTCGCTCAATTTCTTCCAAAGCTAATAGTTTCATCCTCTCTTGTAGGACAGCGGTCTGTGAATCGCTGAGGGCTAGTGAATGGCGGCTGCCATGGCCACTTCCAAAGGGGTATCCACTGGTCGAACTCCCACTCCGTCTAGAGTGCTTCGACGATTTCCCATTAGTTAAGGGGTGACCGGAGCCTGCCTCTGGAAGCTGGTCGACCTGTGCAGTGGGAGTTACCTCCTCCATAGGTTCTTCACGTAGACCACTTTCCTGCCCCAAAGCAGTTTCCGGTCCTTGGCTCAGAGGGGATGGTTGATGGCTGAAATGTATAGTTGATCCATCAACACCTTGAGCTCTGGTGGGCTTGCCCTTTGATGTCGGAACCTCGACCACATAATCCTTAAGATAACCAGGGGCTTGCCTGGTTCTTCTGGTGCTGCTGGTAGTTGAGGATGAAGCCTTTGTTGCTTTAGGCTTAGCTCCTGGATATTTCCTTTGTTCCAAGACCTTTCCCTCAGCTCCTCTCTCCTCCTCTCTTCTTCCTTCCAGTGGAGACAATTCTTCCCTCTCCGCCTCCATTTCCTTTTCACCTGTCTTTGGTTCAGTCATCATCCCGCTCGAAGGACCATTGAAAGATTAGTGGAATCTGTGTGGGTAGCTGGACAGGTAGGATGACTGACAGTGAAGGTGAACAGGTGGTCACGTGTCAGGTGACAGAGGAATGTATGAGACTGAGGCAGGAATTCCTTTAACCATAAAGTGGTATATTTACTGGGTAGTCTGTGCTGCATCACAAAGGAAACAAATAACATGTATACAATCAAATATCAAATCATATCAGTCATTATTAACATAAATTAGGGAATTCAACAGTCCAGTTCATTAAGAAGTCAATAGTAATCATCCGCGAGTCATTTAGGCTCACAACTATTTATCATAAATCATGAAAGAATACAAACGGGGAATGTGGTCATTGACAATTCACATTACATAATATGTTTGAAGCTGCGCTCCAAGCCGCGCTCCGCGGTGATAACTATAAACAATAACTGAATGGCCCACTCTCCCGATCGCCACAGATAATTCAGAAAGGTAACATGAACGGTAACAGAGTCGGTGGACTTACGTGGATTCATGGACGCACAGAACTTCTGAATGAGATGGAGTTAAGGAAGAGAAAGCAGCGAGATCAGGCGATGGCAATTTCCTCCTTTTATGGAGTTGAGATCTGTCGGACATTTCCACCTGACCTAATTAAAGCGCCCCTGGCCCAGCTGAGTAAATGGCAATGAATTAAAGGAGTATTCCACCAACTCCATGGGCCTTTTCTACATATCAGTCCTCCCATTTTGTTTGCTTTTGATTGTGAAGAAAATAGTATCCCTCTCACTGGTTAAGGTAGTGTTCTGATCAGTGACATTGCTGAGGTCCAGTAGAAGTTGGTCCCTATGCTTAGTCACATTATCAAGTGTCATTCAGATCTTTCAACCTCCTTTTCTTCAGTCACCTTATAGGCATAAGACGAACTCTCTCGCTTCTCAGTTGGGTATGTTCTTCTATTTTCTCATCTTTGTCTTTACATAACTGAGGTTTTTCATTGCATCAAATTCTGTCTGAAGAGTGTATGTTTCCCTTACCAACTTCTCCTTTTCATTGGTTAAATGTTCAATGTGTTTTTGAAGCTGTTCCATCTCTTTGCTCAAAACAACACAACAGTCAATACCAGTGAACTGGTGAGGACTTTCTTGAGTTTGTTCGTCTCACTGCTTAGCTTCGTCTTATCTTAGTCTGGACTAAGTATTTTCCTTAATCAGTATAGTTTTTCTTCGGGAAGTGTGGGCCTTTTCTTTTTCAACTGAATGTGTTGATTGATCAGAGTGCTAATACTATTCCATAGCTTGGCTAATTGAGCATCGGTACACTTTGGTTCACCTATCGCTATAAGTAAAACCATTTAAAAAGTAACACATGACTTGACTAGAAACATGACCAGAAACATGACTAGAAACACATACAGTACCAGTCAAAATTTTGGACACCTACTCATTCAAGGTTTTTCTTTGTTTTTACTATTTTCTACCTTATAGAATAACAATGAATATATCAAAACTATGAAACAACACATGTAGTAACCAAAAAGATGTTAAATATATTTTAGATTCTTCAAAGTAGCCACCCGTTGCTTTGACAGCTTTTCACACTCTTGGCATTCTCTCAACCAGCTTCATGAGGAATCCTTTCCCAACAGTCTTGAAGCAGGTCCCACATATGCTGAGCACTTGTTGGCTGCTTTTCTGCAGTCCATTTCATCCCAAACCATCTCAAATTGGGTTGAGGTCAGGTGATTGTGGAGGCCAGGTCCTCATGAGAGCCAGTTTCATTATAGCGCTTAATGGTTTTTGCAATTGCACATGAAGAAACTTTCAAAAGGTCTTGACATTTTCCGTATTGACCTTCATGTCTTAAAGTAATGATGGACTGTCATTTCTCTTTGCTTATTTGACCTGTTCTTGCCATAATATGGACTTGGTATTTTACCAAATATGGCTCTCTCTGTAAACCCCCCCTACCTTGTCACAACACAACTGATTGGCTCAAACGCATTAAGGAAGGAAATTTCACAAATTCACTTTTAACAAGGCACACCTGTTAATTGAAATGCATTCCAGGTGACTACCTCATGAAGCTGGTTGAGAGAATGCCAAGAGTGTGCAAAGCTGTCATCAAGGCAAAGAGTAGCTACTTTGAAGAATCTAAAACATATTTTGATCTGTTTAACACTTTTTTGGTTACTACATGATTCCATGTGTTATTTCATAGTTTTGATATCTTCATTATCATTCTACAATGTAGAAAATAGTTTTTTTTTAAATAAAGAAAAACCCTTGAATGAGTATAGGTGTGTCCAAACTTTTGACTGATACTGTATGTGTAGGCCTATGTGTGAATGTAGTAAGTATGGGTATGGGTAAGTATGGGTACGTATGGGTTGCAATACTAAATAAGTACATACAGCTGGCACCAAAGACAGATAGGCCCAACAATAGGAGTCCACACTGCAAACCAAGAAAGAGCAATATGTTTAGAAGGATCTATATCTGAAAGAACCAAAAACATGTAAAAATAAATAAATAAATAAAACAATACAAGCAAGCAGTGGAGATTATGTTTGGCTCACATTGTTGATTAAAAAAAACATGAGCTGGCGCACACCCAGAATAATAGTTTATGTGGAGGTGCTGACTAGCGGGGAATAAACTATAAACTATCAAAATGAAGAAAGTCGCAAACTAATTTAATGGGTATTTACCAACATTTCGGCATCATTGTGCCTTCCTCAGGGTAATGTCATGAATACTTGAACCAGGTTATGCAGACACACAGTGCAATTAGTGTAACCAATGACAATAGTGAGGGGTGTGTCATAATGATTAAGTCAATTCAAATTAATTAGTGAAACTGGTAAAAGAATAGTATATGGCATATTAAATATATTACGCTATTGTTATCATATAGAAACATAATGGAATATTGTACATCATATTAGCATCAACATACATTATTGTTTCATTCAATTTCACATAATAATTTCGTATTTCATTTTTGTTACATGTTATCTTTTGGTTCAACCTTAATATGTAATGAGCATCATCAACAGTTGATGAAATACAACATTATTATGTGAAATTGAATGAAACAATAATGTATGTTGATGCTAATATGATGTACAATATTCCATTATGTTTCTATATGATAACAATAGCGTAATATATTCAAATTAATATGTCAAAGGTTCTTCTATCGTTTTCAAAAATGTATAAAAACCTGTTTTTGCTTTGACATAATGGGGTATTGTGTGTTGATTGATGAGGCAAAACATTTTGAATAAGGCTGTAACGTAACAAAATGTGGAAAAAGTCAAGGGGTCTGAATACTTTCCGAATTCACTGTATATCTTGATTATATAAAAGTATTCACCTACCCTTGAGACAATACATGTTAAAAACATCCTTTGGCGACGATTACAGCTGTGAGTCATGTTGGGTAAGTCTCTAAGAGCTTTGCACACCAAGATTGTACAATATTTGACCATTCTTTTTTAAATTCTTCAAGCTCTGTTGATTGTTGGTCATTGCTAGAAACCCATTTTCAAGTTTTGCAATAGATTTTCTAACCGACCTAAGCCAAAACTGTAACTGGGCTACTCAGTTAACATTCAATGCAGTCTTGGTAAGCAGCTCCAGCATAAATTTGGCCTTGTGTTTTAGGCTATTGTCCTGCTGAAAAGTGAATTTGGAAAGCACACTGAACAAGGCTTTACTCTAGAATTTTGCCTGTCCTTAGCTGTATCATGTTTATTTTTCATCCTAAAAAACTCCCTAGTCCTTGCCAATGGCAAGCATTCCCATAACATGATGCAGCCACCAACATGCTTAAAAATATTAACGAGTGGTACTCAGTGACGTGTTGGCTCCAAACAGAACTCTTTGTATTCAGGACAAAAAGTTAATTTCTTTGCCACATTTTTTTGCAGTATTACTCAAGTGCCTCGTTGCAAACAGGATGCATGTTTTGGAATATTTCGATTCTGTACAGGGTTCCTTTTCATTCTGTCATTTAGGTTAGTATTGTGGAGTAACTACAATGTTGTTGATTCATCCTCAGTTTTATCCTATCACAACCATTAAACTCTGTAACTGTTTTGGTATTTTATTAGGATCCCCATGAGCTGTTGCAAAAGCAGCAACTACTCTTCCTGGGGTCCAACACAAAACATGAAACATAATACAGAATGACATAATACAGAAAATCATTAGACAAGAACAGCTCAAGAACAGAACGACATACAGTTGAAGTCATAAGTTTACATACACTTAGGTTGGAGTCATTGAAACTCATTTTTCAACCACTCCACACATTTCTTGTTAACAAATTATAGTCTTGGCAAGTTGGTTAGGACATCTACTTTGTGCATGACACAAGTCATTTTTACATCTATTGTTTACAGACAAAATATTTTACTGTATCACAATTCCAGTGGGTCAGAAGTTTACATACACTAAGTTGACTGTGCCTTTATACAGCTTGGAAAATTCCAGAAAATGATGTCATGGCTTTAGAAGCTTCTGATAGTCTAATTGAGGGACCTTGTGAAGATGCTGGAGGAAACAGGTACAAAAGGATCTATATCCACAGTAAAACGAGTCCTATATCGACCTAACCTGAAAGGCCGCTCAGCAAGGAAGAAGTCATTGCTCCAAAACCGCCATAAAAAAGCCAGAATACGGTTTGCAACTGCACATGGGGACAAAGATCATACTTTTTGGAGAAAAAGTAAAACGAGTCCTATATCGACCTAACCTGAAAGGCCGCTCAGCAAGGAAGAAGTCATTGCTCCAAAACCGCCATAAAAAAGCCAGAATACGGTTTGCAACTGCACATGGGGACAAAGATCATACTTTTTGGAGAAATAGAACTGTTTGGCCATAATGACCATCATTATGTTTGGAGGAAAAAGGGGGATGTTTGCAAGCCGAAGAACACCATCCCAACCGTGAAGCACGGGGGTGGCAGCATCATGTTGTGGGGGTGCTTTGCTGCAGGAGGGACTGGTGCACTTCCAAAATAGAAGGCATGATGAAGAATGAAAATGATGTGGATATATTGAAGCAGCATCTCAAGACATCAGTCCTGAAGTTAAAGCTTGGTGGACAATGGACAATGACCTCAAGCATACTTCCAAAGTTGTGGGAAAATGGCTTAAGGATAACAAAGTCAAGGTATTGGAGTGACCATCACAAAGCCCTTTGTTGGCAGAACTGAATAAGCGTGTGCGAGCAAGGAGGCCTACAAACCTGTTACACCAGCTCTGTCAGGAGGAATGGGCCAAAATTCACCCAACTTATTGTGGGAAGCTTGCGGAAGGCTACCTGACATGTTTGACCCAAGTTAAACAATTTAAAGGCAATGCTACCAAATACTAATTCAGTGTATGTAAACTTCTGACCCACTGGGAATGTGATGAAAGAAATAAAATATGAAATAAATCACTCTATTATTCTGACATTTCACATTCTTATAATAAAGTGGTGATCCTAACTGACCTAAGATAGACAATTTTTACTAGGATTAAATGTCAGGAATTGTGAAAAACTGAGTTTAAATGTATTTGGCTAACACAGAACCCAAACCGGCTGTGTGCGTGCGCCATCGTGCATACATTTATTTTGTCTCCCTACACCAAACGCGATCACGAAACGCAGGTTAAAATATAAAAACAAACTCTGAACCAATTCTATTAATTTGGGGACAGGTCGAAAAGCATTAAACATTTATGGCAATTTAGCTAGTTAGCTTGCACTTCCTAGTTAATTTGTCCATTTTTGCTAGCTTGCTGTAGCTAATTTGTCCTGGGATATAAACATTGAGTTGTTATTTTACCTGAAATGCACAAGGTCCTCTAATCCACACATAAAACGGTCAACCGAATCGTTACTAGTCATCTCTCTTCCTTCCAGGCCTTTTCTTCTCTTGACTTTATATTGCGATTCGCAACTTTCATAAATTAGGTGCATTACCGCCACTGACCTCGTTCGTCTTTCAGTCACCCACGTGGGTATAACCAATGAGGAGCTGGCACGTGGGTACCTGCATCTATAAACCAATGAGGAGATGGGAGAGGCAGGACTTGCAGCGCGATCTTCGTCAGAAATAGAACTGATTTCTATTTTAGCCCATGGCAACTCAGATGCTCGTTGGTGCGCACGAGCAGTATGGGTGCAATAATTGAATAACATAGATTTCCACATTTATTTTTCAGCACACGCGACGCGAGCGATGTGATCAGCCTGTAAGGTGTATGTAAACTTCCAACTTAAACTGTACATTTTTAAAAAGGCACACATAGCCTACATATCAATGCATATACACAAACTATCTAGGTCAAATAGGGGTGAGGCATTGTACCGGGAGGTGTTGCTTTATCTGTTTTTTTAAACCAGGTTTGCTATTTATTTGAGCAATATGAGATGGAAGGAAGTTCCATGCAATAAGGGCTCTATATAATACTTACGTTTTCTTGAATTTGTTCTGGATATGGGGACTATGAAAAGACCCCTGATGGCATGTCTGGTGGGATACGTGTGTGTGCGTCAGAGCTGTGTGTAAGTTGAGTATGCAAACAATTTGGGATTTTCAACACATTAATGTTTCTTATAAAAAGAAGTGATGCAGTCAGTCTTTCCTCTCTTAGCCAAGAGAGACTGGCATGAATAGTATTAATATCAGCCCTCTGATTACAATTAAGAGCAAAACGTGCAGCGCTGTTCTGGGCCAGCTGCAGCTTAACTAAGTCTTTCCTTTCAGCATTATACCACACAACTGGACAATAATAAAGATTAGACAAAACTAGAGCCTGCAGAACTTGCTTTTTGGAGTGTGGTGTCCAAAAAATAATAATTATCACCATTGGCCTCATGGTAAAATCCTTGAGCAGTTTTCCTTCCTCTACGGGCAACTGAGTTAGGAAGGACACCTGTATATGTGTAGTGACTGGGTGTATTGATATACTGTACCATCTCAAGCCTAATTAATAACTTCACCATGCTCAAAGGGTGATTCAGCATCTGCTTTTTTAATTTGTATACATCTACCAATCTGTGCCCTTTGTGAGTTATCAGAAAACCTCCCTTGTCATTGTGGTTAAATCTGTCCCTGAAAATCTCTACTTGATTGAGGGACCTTACAGATAATTGTATGTATGGGGTACAGAGATGAGGTAGTCATTCAAAAAATCATGTTAAACACAATTATTGAACACAGAATGAGTCCATGCAACTTATTATGTGATTTTTTAGCACATTTTTACTCCTGAATTTATTTACACTTACATAACAAATGGGTAGATTGGTACCCAGACTATAAGTGGTAAACAGTCTGTTTATCATTCCACTTCTTGCCTCTCCTGTCATTTGCCAAAGAGAATGGTTTTTGGCAATCTCAACGTTCAATATGAAGTTGCTCATTGGTTGTTGGAAATAACATTAGTATTTTCCGGCACAATACAAATAGTCCAGGTAGCCATTTTATTACCTGTTCAGGAGTCTTGTGGTTTGGGGGTAAAAACTGTTAAGAAGCCTTTTTGTCTTAGACTTTGCACTCCAGAACCGCTTGACAGCGCTCTGACTTTACAAACGCGCTGAGCGCACTCTAGCACTCCAGATTTAATTTACAAACGCGCTGAGCGCACTCTGGCACTCCAGATTTAATTTACAAACGCTGAGCGCACTCTGGCACTCCAGATTTAATTTACAAACGCGCTGGGCGCACTCTGGCACTCCAGATTTAATTTACAAACGCGCTGAGCGCACTCTGGCACTCCAGATTTAATTTACAAACGCGCTGAGCGCACTCTGGCACTCCAGATTTAATTTACAAATGTGCTGAGCGCACTCTGGCACTCCAGATTTAATTTAGAAACGCGCTGAGCGCACTCTGGCACTCCAGATTTAATTTACAAACGCGCTGAGGCACTCTGGCACTCCAGATTTAATTTACAAACGCGCTGAGGCACTCTGGCACTCCAGATTTAATTTACAAACGCGCTGGGCGCACTCTGGCACTCCAGATTTAATTTACAAACGCGCTGAGCGCACTCTGGCACTCCAGATTTAATTTACAAACGCACTGAGCGCACTCTGGCACTCCAGATTTAATTTACAAATGTGCTGAGCGCACTCTGGCACTCCAGATTTAATTTACAAATGTGCTGAGCGCACTCTGGCACTCCAGATTTAATTTACAAACGCGCTGAGCGCACTCTGGCACTCCAGATTTAATTTACAAACACACCCCAAATGTACATTTAAAATGATTAAGGTAAAGGTTAGGTTATGGTTAAGGTAGGAGTTAAGGTTTAGGGTAGGGATGTCCAAATGATTCCGGATAGCACTGAACGTTATGGAATCAGGGCCAAATCCTTATCTCCTTGAGCTCATTTATGATAGAATGTTCATATTTGAAGAAAGACAAGTCTCTTTGGCAAATGACAGCAGTGCAAGCAAGTGGAGTATTAGCTATAAACACTGGTACCCAGGCTAAACCACTTATTCTCTTCATTTGAAAGGCATTTCTCATGGTTACAGTTGCTAAGCAAATCGGTTAAAAAACAATAATATGGGCTGAATACTTTTTGTTATTTTTATTGATTTATTTTACTGTAACATGAAAATAAAGTGTAAACTATTATTATACAAAATGGCATGCCTGTACTTTGTCTGGTTCAGTCTTCTGAGCTCTGGTGCTCCAGAACTGTAAATAAAAAGATGAAAGATTTTAATTTGAAATTCTATTTTGTAATGGAAAGTTACAGTAATATAAAAGTTAAATAAACTATTATTATTATTAATGATGTGAGGCTTAGGGATACACGTTTACTTACACAAATATTACAAAACTGAAGTGAAAGTCTCATACAATTACCTTCCGAAATGTTGACTTTATTTGATAGCAGGATATCTGCTTGAATTTCATCCATCGTCATGTAGAAAGTCTCAGGTTTGTGCTAAAAAATTGTAGAGAAGCAAACAAAACATTTTTTTTAAATAAAAGTAATTTGAATGCATTGTAATCTAAAAAAAAAAAGTGAAGACTCCGACCCAAATGATTCATATACATATATACACCCTGCCACCACCTTGGCACGCCCCCACCGTTGTAAAAACAATATTTTGAAAGCTATAGAAATGTATTTATTAATGTCTACATTCGTTTTTTGCCACATTTCTATTACAGATACCTTAGTGCATACCCCAATTATTAATTTATTAATTACTATAGAATTCCATTCATTCCTATGGATGACTGTGCCTTCACTGGAATGTGCCAATATGGCCGACCCGTGGTTTCAAAGCCTCTCAATAGCCAATACATAGCATCAACAGTCCAGGGTTTAAACACATCCTTGCTCAGACCAGTTTGCCACTCTAGCCAGTGCCATTTAGTCTGGCTAACACCTAACTCAAAGTACTCCTGACTTCTGAGTCTAGAAAGGCTATTTTGATGTTGTCGAGGCTCGGCACAATGCGTCGATAATGCATGGGATGTGCTTTTTTACTGATTGGTTCTGCTCTGTGTCTTTCTCACTCAAACCAACAAGGACAACCACACACAGCCCCAGAGTGACACCCCCTTTCAATACAACTGTTGGATTTTCAAATCCAAAAAACGTGAGTCCTAATGTGAGTCCTAATCTCAACCCTCCAGGAAAGAAAAAACATTTGAGAGAATCAATCAAAACTCAGCAGAAATAAGGACAACTCTGAGCGAACACTGCATTTAAAACGGCCTTCTGTCCAGACCAGCATGTCACAGCCCTCCCTCTGCTGTGGATCAGGTGAGTCGTGTCAGTATGGAAGCATTCATTTATGGCAGGTCTGTTCGAGACAGAGGCATAACTTTCAACAGAATGGATGTCCCTGAGTCTGCTGTGTGTCAGGTGTGCACCCACTGGGCAAAACTGGTTGAATCAGCATTATTTCCACATAATTTAAACCCCCCCAAAAGATCAAAGTGATGACATTGGATCAACGTGGGAAACTGATTGGATTTGCAAAAAGTCATCAACATAAGAGCATTGTCTTTTTTTCACCAAACTTCTAACCTTAATCAAATGACATTGTGACATTTTTTGTTGATTTCATGTCGAATTCCCATTAGTTGACAACCAATTAAATGTAAATCAAAACTAGACAGGTAAACCATGTGTAACCACACCAGCCCAGGACTTCCACATCCGGCTTCTTTACCTGCGAGATCGTCTGAGACCAGCCACCCGGACAGCTGATGAAACTGTGGGTTTCTGTCTCAGGGAAGCTCATTTGCGTGCTCGTCGTCCTCACCAGGGTCTTGACTGCAGTTAGGCGTCGTAAACGAATTCAGTGGGAAAATACTCATTCAATGGCCAATGGCATGCTGGAGAAGAATGCTGTTCACGGATGGGCCTATACAGCTGCATTGGGGAATTTCTGGTTCTACCTGGATTTTGTTGGAGAGGCTTCCATTAAAGAACACCCTCTGTGTTCTGTTAGACAGGTAACTCTTTATCCACATTATAGCAGGGAGTCTGAAGCCATAACACATGAAGTTTTTTTTCCAGCAACAGACTATGATCGATAATGTCAAAAGCCGCACTGAAGTCTAACAAAACAGCCCCCACAATCTTTTTATCACCAATTTCTCTCAGCCAATCATTTGTCATTGAGCATGTTTGGAATGCTCTGGATCAATGTGTACGACAGCGTGTTCCAGTCTTAACGCCAATATCAAGCAACTTCACACAGCCATTGAAGAGGAGTAGGACAACATTCCACAGGTCACAATCAACACCCTGGTCAACTCTGTGAAGTAGATGTGTCGCGCTGCATGAAGCAAATGGTGGTCCCACCAGATACTGACTGGTTTTCTGATCAACGCCCCTACCTTTTTTTAAGGTATCTGTGACCAACAGATGAATATCTGTATTCCCACTCATGTGAAATCCATAGATTAGGGCCTAATGAATTTATTTCAATTGAATGGTGTCCTTATATGAACTGTAACTCAGTAAAATCTTTGAAATTGTAGCATGTTGTGTTTATATTTTGGTTCAGTGTAGATGCATACTCTTACATACAAAATAGATTTCAGCTCACCATGAAGGCTGCAAACAGATTGATACCCATGGTTCTGCGTACATGCTCCTCCACCACTGGGTATGTACGGACAAAATGCTAAAGACAAAGGCAGAGATAAGACTTGGCTTGAGTGATTACATTCTACTCTGTACCGCTACACAGGGTAGTATCTACTCTGTACCGCTATACAGGGTGGTATCTACTCTGTACCGCTATACAGGGTGGCATCTACTCTGTACCGATATACAGGGTAGTATCTACTCTGTACCACTGTACAGGGTGGCATCTACTCTGTACCGATATACAGGGTGGCATCTACTCTGTACCGCTATACAGGGTGGCATCTACTCTGTACCGCTGTACAGGGTGGCATCTACTCTGTACCGCTGTACAGGGTGGCATCTACTCTGTACCGCTGTACAGGGTGGCATCTACTCTGTACCGCTGTACAGGGTGGCATCTACTCTGTACCGCTGTACAGGTTGGCATCTACTCTGTACCGCTGTACAGGTTGGCATCTACTCTGTACCGCTATACAGGTTGGCATCTACTCTGTACCGCTATACAGGGTGGTATCTACTCTGTACCGCTATACAGGGTGGTATCTACTCTGTACCGCTATACAGGGTGGCATCTACTCTGTACCGCTGTACAGGGTGGCATCTACTCTGTACCGCTGTACAGGGTGGCATCTACTCTGTACCGCTGTACAGGGTGGCATCTACTCTGTACCGCTGTACAGGTTGGCATCTACTCTGTACCGCTGTACAGGTTGGCATCTACTCTGTACCGCTATACAGGTTGGCATCTACTCTGTACCGCTATACAGGGTGGCATCTACTCTGTACCGCTATACAGGGTGGCATCTACTCTGTACCGCTATACAGGGTGGCATCTACTCTGTACCGCTATACAGGGTGGCATCTACTCTGTACCGCTATACAGGGTGGCATCTACTCTGTACCGCTATACAGGTTGGCATCTACTCTGTACCGCTGTACAGGGTGGCATCTACTCTGTACCGCTGTACAGGGTGGCATCTACTCTGTACCGCTGTACAGGGTGGCATCTACTCTGTACCGCTGTACAGGGTGGCATCTACTCTGTACCGCTGTACAGGGTGGCATCTACTCTGTACCGCTGTACAGGGTGGCATCTACTCTGTACCGCTGTACAGGTTGGCATCTACTCTGTACCGCTATACAGGTTGGCATCTACTCTGTACCGCTATACAGGGTGGCATCTACTCTGTACCGCTATACAGGGTGGCATCTACTCTGTACCGCTATACAGGGTGGCATCTACTCTGTACCGCTATACAGGGTGGCATCTACTCTGTACCGCTATACAGGGTGGCATCTACTCTGTACCGCTATACAGGGTGGCATCTACTCTGTACCGCTATACAGGGTGGCATCTACTCTGTACCGCTATACAGGGTGGCATCTACTCTGTACCGCTATACAGGGTGGCATCTACTCTGTACCGCTATACAGGTTGGCATCTACTCTGTACCGCTATACAGGGTGGCATCTACTCTGTACCGCTATACAGGGTGGCATCTACTCTGTACCGCTATACAGGGTGGCATCTACTCTGTACCGCTATACAGGGTGGCATCTACTCTGTACCGCTATACAGGGTGGCATCTACTCTGTACCGCTATACAGGGTGGTATCTACTCTGTACCGCTATACAGGGTGGCATCTACTCTGTACCGCTATACAGGGTGGTATCTACTCTGTACCGCTATACAGGGTGGTATCTACTCTGTACCGCTATACAGGGTGGTATCTACTCTGTACCGCTATACAGGGTGGTATCTACTCTGTACCGCTATACAGGGTGGTATCTACTCTGTACCGCTATACAGGGTGGTATCTACTCTGTACCGCTATACAGGGTGGTATCTACTCTGTACCGCTATACAGGGTGGTATCTACTCTGTACCGCTATACAGGGTGGTATCTACTCTGTACCGCTATACAGGGTGGTATCTACTCTGTACCGCTATACAGGGTGGTATCTACTCTGTACCGCTATACAGGGTGGTATCTACTCTGTACCGCTATACAGGGTGGTATCTACTCTGTACCGCTATACAGGGTGGTATCTACTCTGTACCGCTATACAGGGTGGTATCTACTCTGTACCGCTATACAGGGTGGTATCTACTCTGTACCGCTATACAGGGTGGTATCTACTCTGTACCGATATACAGGGTAGTATCTACTCTGTACCGATATACAGGGTAGTATCTACTCTGTACCGATATACAGGGTAGTATCTACTCTGTACCGATATACAGGGTAGTATCTACTCTGTACCGATATACAGGGTAGTATCTACTCTGTACCGATATACAGGGTAGTATCTACTCTGTACCGATATACAGGGTAGTATCTACTCTGTACTGATATACAGGGTAGTATCTACTCTGTACTGATATACAGGGTAGTATCTACTCTGTACTGATATACAGGGTAGTATACAGAATGTCTGTGTGAGAGATTTTGTTGTCTTTGGAATCTACAAAATTAAAAAC
Source organism: Oncorhynchus nerka (assembly GCF_034236695.1). Taxonomy (NCBI): domain Eukaryota; kingdom Metazoa; phylum Chordata; class Actinopteri; order Salmoniformes; family Salmonidae; genus Oncorhynchus; species Oncorhynchus nerka. Next base: position 14,203,348 of record NC_088420.1, on the reverse strand, counting down.
TATCACAACTGTGATAGTTGTGCAAATGCATTCTAGATGAATGCATTTCTTTTCTACTGTGTGTGTGTGTGTGTCTCAGGGTTTGGGTCAATTCAGGAAGTAAACTGAAATTCCAACTTTTTTCAATGACTTCTTAATAAACTGAAAAGTAGAATAGATTTATTTCAAAAGCTGTTCCATGTTTTATTCAAATCACTTCCTGAATTGACTACCATCAATTCCCCAACTCTGGTGTGTACTTATTTGATTCGATTTGATTTACCTCCAGCGCCAGGCTGGCTTGTCTCTGGGCGTCAGCATGCTCCTGGTTTCCCATAGCATAGATCAAGTGGTGCACCACTCTGAGAGGAAGCAGTTCCTGGGACAGCTCCTGACTCCCCTGAGCAAGCAACCTTCAGCACGTAGTCAAAACAGTCAGCATTGGTATATGATGATCATGAACATTACTGTTACAGGCTAATACACATTTCATAAAAATAAAAATATATATTTTTAAACCAGGCAAGTCAGGTAAGAACAAATTCTTATTTACAATGACGGGCTACACCGGCCAAACTCTGCCGACGCTGGGCCAGTTGTGCGCAGCCCTATGGGACTCCCAATCACGGCCGGTTGTGATACAGCCTGGATTGTACTAATTGTACTGATCTGTATGTCATTACATTTAAAGTACTAAATATGGGCTGAGTGGCAATATAAAATAACAAGCAAATCACTTCTAAGTTAACAAGTGAGTGACAAATAAATCAGATTAGCCGCTGATACTACTAATATACAGCATTTAACTTCAGTTTTCAGTTTCAGACAGTTTGTGGCAAATTCACAGACCATGTCAGAATGACATTTCTAAGGGATACCCATACATGAGGGTTCTGACTTCACCTTAAAGCTTTGGCTGCCGCAGCTTGTTGGACATACACTGGCAGGGATTCAGTCATCTTGGTCATTTCTGGGTCTGATGGAATGGACATCAACACATCAATAACAGTTCCAAGTGTTTTATTGAGATAAAAACTCTATGCTGAAAGGGGATCTACATTGCTTCAGGCATGATGACTATGTTAAAAGACGTATGCAATATCACATCTTGTGTGTGAAAAATGTTTACTGTTAGAACTGTAGCAAGAAGCGTCCTATAGGGTTGCTCTTAGTGGGTTGCAATGAGAACTACACAATGACTAGATGCACAATGACTGCCTCTCATTTACTGGGGAACCAATAAGGAGAAGATGTGAGACCTTCCAGGATCTTGTATGTCTGCACTCCCTCCATTGCCGGTTTGAGCAGATCTACGAGACCTGTGAGCAGCGCCGGTCTGACCTCATACTGCCTGAGATCTGTGATCAGCTCGATAGCTGGGAGAGAGAGAGGGGGAGATAGACAACACAATAATTACAAAAGAGATTATAAAATAATACTGCATACTATAGGAATCAGATACTACAGCGTGAAGTACAAGCGGATGTTGAAGATGTCAATGGAAGAGATCTGTATTTGAAATACATGTAGAACAGGCTGTCTGGATAGCTGAGAGTTGACACGCACACCTTGCTATTACTTACCCTCATATTGCACCTCCAAATGCAGGGACCTCAACAAATTCAACAGAGGTCCCACGATGCTGGGGTGGGCTTCCTTCACTATGTCCTGTTAGGGGTCAGAATTATATCCAATCATTTACCTTCATAAATACACTCAAGACACAGCAGTCAGGTGTGTATGACAAGGTCACACACAGCTGGATTTTCAGCTGTTATGTCCCATGGTAGTTGAACCCATGTGTGTGTGTGTGTGTGTGTGTGTGTGTGTGTGTTAGTAAGCGCACTTGAATGCATGCCTGTGTGTCAGCAAGCGTGTGTGATTGCCTGTGTGTATGTGTGTTGTTATACTTGTACTATGCGGAGGGTCTGCAAGACCAGTTGCTGGGCCTTGGGCGAGATACAGGTCAGCAGGGCAATCAGACCTCTGTACACCTGGTTCTGGTATTTGGGGTTTCCATGGGCCAGGGACTCCAACAGGGCCCGTGCTGTCTCTTGGGTCCCCTCTGTCTTGGACTTGGCCAGACACTCTGCAATGGCTCTCACACCTGCAAGCCGCGTGGACAGGAAACAGTGATATGGTCTGAGAACCAATCAAGCAACATTAACCAATCAACAACACACACCCTTCGCTCCTCTAGGTCCTTCTCCCGTCAGCAGCCCCGCAGCTGACTAAAAACTAGGGGGTGACAGGACTTTGTTGCGCGGCTCCATGGCTGTTGAACGCACTTCCAGACACTATTAGGGCTGCAGAATCTCTGTCCTCCTGTAGCCCTTTCCTGCAGTCAAATGACTACTGGACTTATGGGTGGAATGTTATTCATATTTCTCAATTTCATCATTAATAAACATCATTTTTTTAACAGCCAAAAATCTGCTGTTTCTATGTCAAACAGTTTTGTTATATTTCAGTCTTCTGTGATGTATATAAAGTGTAATATTGAGGTGCAAACTCAAAATGGTATACATTTAAACTCTATGGTACAGGTGTCTTATTTTTGTTGTTGTTGCCCATAACCATGTGTGTGAGGTGTATACTTTGGTTTCAAAGTAGATTTGTTTAAAACTACCCTGATTTAGCCCAATGCAGTATAAGGTTATTAAGGCACAGCTCAAGACCGTGCTGTTCAGAAACGCTTTCAAGGACCTCTGCTAATTCGATTCTCATGTCCTCCGGATCTGGCGACACCTATATATATATATAGCTTTGATGGATGTCTATGTTCTAAGTTCTGTGTTTTGGATTGTTTGTATTATTATTTCTTTGTATTTTTTTTGCACCGTGAGTCTGAGAAAAGCGCTTTACAAATTAAATGAATTATTATTATTATTTGCCAATCAGTCTTTAATCATAGTCTGAAAAACTCAACACATTTTGGAGTAATAACAGCGAATCATTTCTCTCTACATAGATCATTTCAATTTGAACTGTAACAGTTTAGAAATCCAACTGCATACTAAAAACACGGTATGTATCATAGAGATAGTTTGGGGAGTTGTTTACCATAGCTTTCGCAGATTAGCTCTTTGTACTTGCGTCCAGCGTTGGAGACTATCTGAAGCAGCCGAATGGCCTCTGCCTTGTCCTCCTCCTTGGTCTGTTTCTGACCTAAGATCTCCAGGAGGGTTAGGACCCCTCCAACCTCCAGGAACTCTATGAGATAACGATGACTGTGGAAAGATCAAGGGTATGTGACTAAACCTTATGGTGCAAGAGATTAATGTGTTAGCTATACAAATTCAGACAATGTTTTTCCACTCACTTGCTAGCTGCAGAGAGGAACACTCCAACTGCTTTCAGTTGAAGACCTAAGCATGTTCCGAACATGTAGCTGAATGCGCCTGAGTAAATGAAAATGACAAAATACACCACATTTGTTTTGCATCACCTTCTCCAAACATGCTGCCTTTGTATGTGGATATAAATGACACCATAGCACTGGACTGGTTATCTAACCACATCAAATGCATTATGCAAGGATACGTCAGCCTCATCCAGGCGGTGAGCCGAGCCAGAAAGAGACTGGCAACCTGTGCGAATTCCAGTTCTAACTCAGGACAAGTCTTTCCAGTGTTTTGAGTCACAAACACGGTCAGCATGCGGCTGCGCACCGTCTTGTTGCCATGATCCCACTCTTGAAGGAAACTCAGAACTTTACTGATAGCTGCTTGTTCCTTGCTTGTGGACATTACTGCTTTTGACACTGTCAAACACAGAGTACAAAGCAGAGCTTTAATGTGGAAAAAGTAGCTAGCTAGTTAGCTGGATGACCTAACTAGCCTTTTAATAACAATACCTAACTATTCTAGCTACTGTACAGTAGCTAGCTAAAAGCCTGCTTTTAGACGTTTGAACCAAATGCATAACTAGCAAGGCATGCTATCGAGTGAGTCGCAACATAAGTACGCCTACATTGAAACGCGAATTGCTTTGTTGAAAATCATCGATTACCTGCTGTTAGTATACTGCCAAAACGACAAGCTGGAAATCACAGCTGTCTCGAGTTGTGTGTTGCTTAGCAGCGTTGCCTCCTCCCACCTGGTACAGTGTACCATAGAACTAGAAAAAGTTAGCCTTTTTAGGAAGGGAATTGGTCAACTGTGGTTTGCTAGTACTGTCAGAAGATGTCCTGTAAAACAATTAATTTGAATATTATCTGCACTGTATGTTTGTTAGCTAAGCTAGCCAGACAGTTTTAGACGAGTGATTCCAAACATTTTTATAATTAACTGCCAACATTCCATTCCAACAATGCATTCATTCCACAGCCACTGAGGTTTTAACTAGATGGTATACAGTTTTTGTCAGATTTTACTTTTTGTAAAAGGTTAGGAAAGGTTATTTAGTAGGTTAGAATAACTAACATAACAGGTTAGGAAAATGAGGTTAAGGTTGGGAAAAAGGTTAGCTAAAATTTTAACTTTTGGCATTAATTTGACAAAAGCTATATGTTTTCTAGCCATGACCATACACTGACTGAAATCAGCTGATGTTTTATTTCTTTTTATTTTAATCTTTATTTAACTAGGCAAGTCCGTTAAGAACAAATTCTTATTTACAATGACGGCCTATACCGGCCAAACCCGGTCGATACTGGGCAAATTCTGCGCCGCCCAATGGAACTCCCAATCACGTCTGGGTGTGATACAGCCTGGAATCAAACCAGGGTGTCTGTAGTGACACCTCTAGCACTCAGATGCAGTGCCTTAGACCGCTACGCCACTTGGGAGCCATGATAGGTGATAGGGCCAAGATAAATTGGCCCTATAGTTGGTCCATGTACAGTTTAGACTTAGCTTTGAAGTTTAGAGTAGACAATTGGATGCTTGTTTATTATTATCCTTCTAACTTATTGATCATTTTGTTATTTGTACCCTTTTGTGATCTGTACCCTTTCGGCCAAGATCATGCGATCCTGAAGGACTGTTTAGTTGGTTAACTGGTACTGGGGGACTGATTTATCACTGCTTTTGGGGAACTATAGAGCTCGCCAGCTTGCAGTCCTAAAAAACGGAATTGAGTTTCCTCTGGTTCGTTCAGCCATTCCTTTGGGGAAAATGAATGGGGAAAGAATAGGGTTTGGGGATAAATGCTGAAAATAAGGTCTGAGGTTAACACAGACTTAGCATTATACATGTTGTTATATGAGATAATATCAGTCAGTTAACATGACCTTGATGAATTATGAAGCCTTTTTTAAATTACATAAATGCTTAACAAATCACAAAAAGTGACGTCAGCTGATGAAGATTATCTCATAGAACAACCATGGCGGAGTTAGTGCCTACAAAAAGACACCATTACTATTTCTCACTATTTGACTAACTGACTGTACTCTAATACCTCCATTCAGGGTTACAGAATGGGGCCATGAGGCTGGTGGAGGGTAAGCTGTCCTCTGAGGGCTGTGTGGAGTTCTACTATAATGGACAGTGGGGGACCGTGTGTGAAGACAACTCGGACATTATTGAGGAACCGGTGGTGTGTTGCCATCTCAACTAACCTGGTGCTCTTACTTCCGTGGTGGCTGGAATATACGGACAAGTTAGGTTGGATCTGTATAAACTCTCTTGTATCCACTCATCGCAGTTTTGATTCAATGAAGGCTTGATCTGTGTCCGGGAAACTAGCCCCTTATGGATCTTTGCATAGGTACAGAATATCACACCTTCCCTGTTTGTTTTTATTGACCCATGACCCATCTGTAATCTGGACACAGGCTGGACACAGGCTCTAAACTGTGATGGGACAGGGCAAGACCTGTCCCACGGTCTCTTCAAAGGCTGGGGGGAGTCACTGACTGCCAACAGACTGAGGATGCTGGTGTGGTCTGTGAGAGAGGTAAGACTGACCAATGACCACAACGACTCATCCACAAAGACCTAAAGACCAGACACAGTATCATTGAAATGCACTTAATGAAAATTGAAACAGCAGAAATGTTTGGTCCATGGCTCATTTTGGGATGCTAGTGTAGACGACTGTTACAGTACATGCTCAAGGAGGTGCTCAGTTTACAACAGTGGAGGCTGCTGAGGGGAGGACAGCTCGTAATAATGGCTGGAATGGAGTGAGTGAATGGAGTGGTATCAAACACATTAAAACCATGTTTGATACCATTCCATTCCGGTCACTATTATGAGCTGTCCTCCCCTAAGCAGCCTCCACCAGTTTACAATGAATCGTTCTTTTAGATTGGAAGAAAATGTATGATCAATTTCTGATATTTTGTTTATATACTGTTTGTGCTTTTCAAAATATGATGTGCTTGATCAATATATGATGTGATTGACCAATATTTTTTTATTTGATCAGAATCTGCTCAGAATATCAGCCGTGTCTACACCCTGGACCACAACACAGGCCTTGCTAACCACATGGGGGGGCTGTTTGAAAGTGGACGCGACTGTGACTTTGACATCATGGTGCGGGTCGGGCCGCAAACAGCACTGTGGAAAACATCTGTGTTCACAAGCTGATCGTCACTCTCGATCCAGAGGCGTCCATCTTAAACGTCACAAAGGAGGAGAACTTCATTAACTTCAACCTAGACGTTAGACTCAACTGCCGCCCTCATTTCACCAACTTCCTAAGGTAAGGTGAGACCAACATGCTTTACTTTACAAACGTTATCCTAGTTAGCCTGCTATTACATCCACCCTTTCTTCGTCAAAACCGTGTCATGGCAGAGAATCCATGTATCTTGTGTCTCCTTCTTCCCCAGGTATCTTTGTACACAAGGCAAATCAACATCACCTCGTCCTCTGCCCAGTGCATCCACAAGATGGTGTCCCACTGGAGTCTGACTCAGCTCCAGGAGGCGGCAGGGAGGCTCTTCACCTCACTGCTCCCAGAGGATTCCTCCTTCCAGACCTCTCTGTACGAGCACTCCGTCTGTACAGGCGACCCAGTTCTGCAGGAAACCTGTCTGCGCTACCTTGCCTGGAGCTGTAAGTCACTGAGCCATTCCCCAGCCTGGACTTGTCTTGGCCTGGGCACAGTAAAGGCCCTTCTGGCCCGTTCATACGTGGTAGTGCCAGAGGAGGCCTTCTTGCTAAAAGGTTTGGAGGACTGGGTGTTGGATCAGGGTAACTCATCCACCCACGAAGCCCAGGTGGCCCTTTTGGAATGCATCCCTTTTCCCATGATCGCTGCTTAAAATGTTTTCAACTTCAAAGCTAAGTCTAAACTGTACATGGACCAACTAGAGTTGTATGATGCCGGCATGTTGCAGGCTGTTCAGTTCAATGCGCTGCCCTTCCGGATGCTGCTTGGGAACCTCCTCCATAAAAAAGTGGAATACACACCCAGGATCTACACTGGCAAGCCATGAATCAGTGCCTCCTTCAACACCCCTGTGCACAACAGTGCTTATTTTGCCCTGTTTAAAAAGCTAAACTGGCATACCAGCGTGTATATCCACAACCATGAATGCTCAAACAACTATTTCCACTGTGCAACGCTGCCAATGGTCTCGCAAACTGCCCAGAATAACAGGAAGCTGCCCAAAGAATACCAGGATGGCATCCGTTACCTCAACAAGGTTGTCCTGATGTGTGAAGGGGAGTATAGATTCCATGTCTAGGATTTCACTGTTGGCTGAGTCAAAATCCCAGTCAATAGTAGTGTGGTCCAGGCCTACCCGTGCTACTCAGACCAGTTCTCTTACCGCGTGGTGGTTCAGTCTGAGTACACCTCTGAGATCAAGCAGAATGAACAGGAAGTAGAGGATGAGGAAGATGAGAAAATAGAGTGGACAGGTTACAATTTTTTTTGTTTTTTTTGTGTGTTGAATTCCTCTGTAATTCAAGTATAAGAAAGCAATTCCCTTAAAATGTTAATTGTATGTAATCTTTGTTGTTAACCCATCCAATCATTTTCTGAATGTATCTTCCAGGAGACACAGTATCATTCCAATTTCAGTGTACTTTGGAAAATGTGGGGCATGTTCAGAACAATAATAAACTTGTTTTTAATAATGATATTTTTATATATAGATTTTTTTTTACCCCCTTTTTCTCCCCAATTTTGTGGTATCCAATTGTTAGTAGTTACTGTCTTGTCTCATCGCTGCAACTCCCGTACGGACTCGGGAGAGGCGAAGTTCGAGAGCCATATGCGTCATCCGAAACAACTTCTTAACACAGCGCGCATCCAACCAGGAAGCACCGTACACCTAGCGACCTGGTCATCGCGCACTGCGCCCGGCCCGCCACATGAGTTGCAAGTGCGCGATGAGACGAGGATATCCCTTCCGGTAAAACCCTCCCTAACCCAGACGACGCTGGGCCAATTGTGCGCCGCCCCATGGGCCTCCCGGTCCCGGCCGGCTGCAACAGAGTCTGGGCTCAAACTCAGAGTCTCTGGTGGCACAGCTAGCACTGTAATAATGATTTTAAGGAAACAGTCAACATGTTTCTTCTGTACATGTATTCATGTCTTATATATGACAACATATGGCACAAGTTGTGTCATATCATTTATCAATTATTTATCTCCAGTGTTTATTTGGTAAATTGTAATTATTTTGCCACTACGGCCTATTTATTACCCTACCTCCCTAATCTTACTTCATTTGCACACACTGCATATATACTTTTATATTGTGTTATTGACTGTACGTTCATTTATTCCATGTGTAACTCTGTGTTGTTGTTTGTGTTGCACTGCTTTGCTTTATCTTGGCTTGGTCGCAGTTGTAAATAAGAACTTGTTCTCAACTGGCTTACCTGGTTAAACAAAGGTGAAATAAATAAATACGTTTTTTTTTAATGTGGGTAAATAATTGAGTTCCAAGTTCACCCCCTCCGCATCAGTAAGTGGCGACAAACTTATTACAGAAGGGGCTTTACTGGCGAAGAACAATTACTTCCTGTTTCCGCTGAACGCAAGCTTGTTGATTATAGCTTGTTGTTAGCCGGTTAGCTAGCTAGCCAATTTTTATACTTTCACAGAATATTTGCTTTAAAAGGACAAAAACAGACGCGTGGATTCACCAAAAAGGTAAACGGTAAAACGTTACGTTGAAAATGAACTATTTCATAACTAGCTATGTCCCTGCTGGGCTTTAGCGCGGCAACGTTTGCCAAAGCCGGCTAGCTGAACATATTTGCTTGAAAGCTAACGTTAATTAGTCAACGTGAGCGACGCATTAATTAACTAGCTAAATTATCGACACTAAATGCAGGTATCCTCTTTGAATACACTTAATACATATGTTAACTTAATTATTAATCCATAAAGTATAGACTGCTAACGTTGGTTTCCTGCAAAGACCGAGTAGTAGCCTCTGCAAAGAGATTAGCTAACTACATTGCTTGCTAGCTCCGCTTGCCATGTCTAGCCAATAACGTTTGGTAAGTAACTTGATAGTTAGATGAGCTATCAGGTGATGACATATACATTTGACACACAATGACAGAATACAAATAAAGAGTAACTATTCTTTACAGCACACGTCATCATGGCAGCTGGTGCCGATGTGAGAGATATTCTGGAGTTGGCCGGAGGGGACAATGATGGGCCGATCAGTAAGAAGGATTTCATCAACTCCGAGAAGGTAAGAATGATGTCCTCTGGTCACAACCTGCCGAGGACCTGTCTTTTGATGGTGTGTGAGAGTGGCTTGTGTGGAACAACTTACTGTGTTCCAACTGTCCATTGTTGAGTTTCATTAGCACAAGTCTATCAACTGACAGTCTATCGTTTACATCTAAATTGCACAGTTGACGATCTGCACTCAACCTTAATCCCCCCCATTACAGAAAAAGGCCAAGAAAACAACTGAAACGTTGACCTTCAAGAGACCAGAGGGGATGCACAGAGAGGTGTACGCCTTGCTCTACTCAGACAAGAAGTAGGAACCCTGTTTGACCCAAACTCCCTCTGTCTGGCTGCCCTGCCTCTTGGGCTGAACATACTCCATTCTTTTACTTTTGAGTTGTTAGATACTTCTGCGCTGTTGGAGCTAGGAATACAAGCATTTCGTTACATCCGCAATAACATCTACTAAATATGTGTATGTGACCAATACAATTAGATTTACGTGAACACTGATCTCTCATAAAATGCTATTTACTTGTGATTAATTTCTGTATTGTTGTGTTTAATAGGGTGTGTCACTGAATTAGTATTCTGACCACCACTTGTCTCTCAGCAGAGATGCTCCCCCCCTGCTGCCCAGTGACACTACTCAGGGCTACCGGACAGTGAAGGCCAAGTTGGGCTGTAAGCGGGTGCGACCCTGGAAATGGATGCCCTTCACCAACCCAGCCCGCCGAGACGGAGCCGTCTTCCACCACTGGAGACGCATGGCAGAGGAAGGCAAGGACTACCCCTTCGCCCGCTTCAACAAGGTAAGGAGAGGGGTTTCTCTCCACTGTCTCTCATTGTTTTTATCTCTTTATTGTTCACTTCATCACTGTCGGTCTCACACATCTCTCCCCCTCCACCTCCCTCGCTCTCCATCTCTCTCCATCTCTCTACCTCCCTCACTCCATACCCCTTCCCTCTCTCCATCTCTCTCCCTCCCTGTGACCACCCGTCTCCCTCTCTTTCAATTCAAAGGGGCTTTATTGCCAAAGCAAATGCAAAAATCTCTCTCCGTCTCCTCCTCCCTAGGCAGTGCAGGTGCCAGTGTACTCGGAGCAAGAGTACCAGATGTATCTCCATGATGACGGCTGGACCAAGGCGGAGACGGACCACCTGTTTGACCTGTGCAAGCGCTTTGACCTGCGCTTCATCGTCGTCCACGACCGCTACGACCATCAGCAATACAGAGTGAGGAGGCTATCTATGACTGACATTACACACACACACATTTTAAATACAGAATTTGAATCCACAAATCACAATACAGAAAAGAAGGATTCAAGTATTTCAAAACATTTAGAATATTTGATTTTTTTTAGGTAAATATTTGAATGTGTTGCATCGTGAAATATAATGTCTTCCCATGATAATTGTACCTGCCGGTAACATTTATGTATTTTTACTTTCAGAAACGGTCAACGGAGGACCTGAAGGAACGTTACTACAACATTTGCGGTAAGCTGACCAAGGTCCGCGCTGCAACAGGGACAGAGCCCAAGATGTACGTATTTGACGCGGGTCACGAGAGGCGCAGGAAAGAGCAGCTAGAGAGATTATTCAACCGCACGCCTGATCAGGTTAGCAGCACTTCCCCAAAGACAATTCCACTGTTAGTGTTGAAGGTTGAAATGGTAGTCCAAGATAATAGTTGTCTTAATCCCCTGCTCATGTTGCACTTACCCGTTTTGCCCTGAAGGTGGCAGAAGAGGAGTATCTGATGCAGGAGCTAAGGAAGATGGAGAGCAGGAAGAAGGATCGTGAGAAGAAGGCCCAGGACCTGCAGAAGCTCATCACAGCAGCAGACACCAACACAGAGATGAGACGTGCCGAGCGCAAGGCTACCAAGAAGAAGCTCCCGCTGAAACGAGAGATGGAGAAACCGGTATACAAACACTCCCATTCGCCCAATCGCTTAATAAGGAACCTGATGCCACCCTGCTTGTGTGTTTTGTCTCTGTGCTCACCTCTCTACTGTCTTCCTGTCTGTCCACAACAGACTGTTCCTGAGACGGCAGGCATCAAATTCCCCGACTTCAAATCAGCTGGAGTCACGCTGCGCAGCCAGAGGGTAAGCATGGCCATGCACTAAAATGATCAGTCACGCATGATCTGTATAGGAATAGTATATTGATTTGCTTAGATTGTTCCCCCTCCAAATATCACCATAGGACCTTAGCTTCCCTCTCAAAGACCAATATAAAGCATTTTCATTGAAACTCCATAAACACCATAAAGAACTCTCATTAAAACACCATAAAGAACTCTCATTAAAACACCATAAAGAACTCATTAAAACACCATAAAGAACTCTCATTAAAACACCATAAAGAACTCTCATTAAAACACCATAAAGAACTCCCATTAAAACACCATTAAAACACCATAAAGAACTCCCATTAAAACACCATAAAGAACTCCCATTAAAACACCATAAAGAACTCTCATTAAAACGCCATAAAGAACTCCCATTAAAACACCGTAAAGAACTCCCATTAAAACACCGTAAAGAACTCCCATTAAAACACCGTAAAGAACTCCCATTAAAACACTGTAAAGAACTCTCATTTGAAACACCGTAAAGAACTCTCATTTGAAACACCGTAAAGAACTCTCATTTGAAACACCGTAAAGAACTCTCATTTGAAACACCGTAAAGAACTCTCATTTGAAACACCGTAAAGAACTCTCATTTGAAACACCGTAAAGAACTCTCATTTGAAACACCGTAAAGAACTCTCATTTGAAACACCGTAAGGAACTCTCATTTGAAACACCGTAAAGAACTCTCATTTGAAACACCGTAAAGAACTCTCATTTGAAACACCGTAAAGAACTCTCATTTGAAACACCGTAAGGAACTCTCATTTGAAGCACCGTAAGGAACTCTCATTTGAAGCACCATTTGAGTTTTTTGGAAACTCCACTAACGCTCTATTTTAAAAGGATAATTTACTTGTCTAGTATGGTATCATACTGCAGCATGTGATGTATGCTCATAGTGGATGGAGCATGTTAGACCTGGCTCTATGTCCCAAATGGCACCCTATTCCCTGTGTAGTGCACTACTAAAACGTAATATCGCAATATTATTTTAGGATAATATAAATATGTTTTAGATTTTTTGATAGGTAGTGTTAGCTAGCATGAGTCGGCTGTACCTGCACCAAAACTTCATCCTATAGTTTGTTCTCATCTTCTTTTTAAATAGTGAGCCAACATGTTTTCAGCACTTTTATTTCCATGACTGATAAACACATTTTCTCATGCTCTTTCTTATCTCTCTGCAGCAGACATATAGAGAGCAATATGTTTGGAACCTCGAATCACAATAAAATCACGTTATCGAATCGCAATACATACCGTATCAGCACCTAAGTACCGTGATAATATCGTATTGTGAAGTCCGTGGCAATTCCCAGCCCTAGTGAATAGGGGGCCATTTGGGACCTTTCCCTTGCTCTCATCAGCAAAACCATGATTTATGCCATTAGCGGCACGCTAATATCTGTAGGATGTAGCAGAGGGGGCTTATTCATCTCCATGACTAATGGAGAGATGCTGCTCTCTATGTAAAATGCATTGTGGGTAAAGGAGTGGAGTGTAGTGCTCCACAGGTAATCTGTCAAACTGGGGCAGATAAAAGCATTTTGATCAGCCACGCTGAAGTGCATTTCAGGCTAATTAACCGCCAGAGGTGAAGATGTTTATCCCCATACACCCCAACATATTATTTTCTGTGTGTCTTACAGATGAAGCTGCCGAGCTCGGTAGGCCAGAAGAAGATCAAGGCCATTGACCAGATCCTGACAGAGAGGGAAGTGGGTGAGTTCAGTTAGGCATAATACCTACCATAATCTCCTCAGCATAAATGTTAAACAGCAAACCAAGGCACTGTCTGACTCGCACAAACAACCAGACCTGGGTTCAAATATGTGTATTATTTGTTATTGAAATACTTATTTTCTGTGTATTAGAGTATTTAAAAAATATATATATTTTTTTAAATGTAACCTTTTATTTAACTAGGCAAGTCAGTTTTAAGAACAAATTCTTATTTACAATGACGACCTACCGGGGAACAGTGAGTTAACTGCCTTGTTCAGGGGCAGATATTATTATTATTTTTTCCTTTATTTAACTAGGCAAGTCAGTTAAGAACAAATTCTTATTTTCAATGACGGCCTAGGAACAGTGGGTTAACTGCCTGTTCAGGGGCAGAACGATAGATTTGTACCTTGTCAGCTCGGGGGTTTGAACTTGCAACCTTCCGGTTACTAGTCCAACGCTCTAACCACTAGGCTACCCTGAATGACAGATTTTTACCTTGTTAGCTCGGGGATTCGATCCAGCAACCTTTCGATTACTGGCCCAAAGCTCTAACCACAACGCCTGATGTTGGAGGCGGCTTATGGTAGAGAAATGCAACATTTAAATTCTCTGGCACAGAGAATTCTCTGGTGGACATTCCTAAAGTCAGCATGCCAATTGCACACTCCTTCAACTAGTGGCCTTTTATAGTGTCCAGTGCAAGGTACACCTGTGTAATGATCATGCTGTTTAATCAGCTTCTTGATATGCCACACCTTTAAGGTGGATGGATTATCTTGTCAAAGAAAAATGCTCACTAACAGGGATATAAACAAATTTGTGCATATAAAACATTTCTGCAGTCTTATTTATTTTATGAAACGTGGGACCAAAACTTTACATGTTGCATTTATATTTTTGTTCCGTGTAACATTTAAACCCAGGTCTGGTAATAACATCTACCATTCCAATATAAATATCTCCCTCCCCACCAGCTGTCAGAGCAGCTCACAGATCACTGCACCTGTACATAGCCCATCTGTAAATAGCCCATCTGTAAATAGCCCATCCAACTACCTCAGCCCCATACTGTTATTCTTTTTTTTTTGCTCCTTTGCACCCCAGTATGTCTACTTGCACATTCATCTTCTGCACATCTATCACTCCAGTGTTTAATTAATAAATTGTAATTATTTTGCCACTATGACCTATTTATTGCCTTACCTCATCTTATCTCATTTGCACACACTGTATATAGACTTTTCTATTGTGTTATTGACTGCATGTTTGTTTATTCCATGTGTAACTCTCTGTTTTGGTGTTTGTGTCGCACTGCTTTGCTTTATCTTGGCCAGGTCACAATTGTAAATGAGAACTTGTTCTCAACTGGCCTACCTGGTTAAATAAAGGTGGGAAAAAAATAGAGCAAACACAGACCAGGGCACTCTGACTAGATAGTTGGACTTAAATATCCTTTGAGTTGATTTGTCCATGTAGGTCAAGTAAAACAAGGCGAACCGTTTGGTTACTGCCAATGCATTGTGGGCCTCGTACAATGGTTAGTGGGATATTTCCTATCTGTGTGTGTTTCATCTTTCCCTACACTGCTCTCTGTGTAGACCTGAACCCCATGCCCACAGAGGAGATAGTCCAGATGTTCAACGAGCTGCGCAGTGACCTGGTGCTGGTCTATGAGCTGAAGCAGGCCCACGGTAACTGTGAGTACGAACAACAGATGCTACGCCACCGCTACGAGGCCCTGCTGAAGGCTGGAGGAGGAGGGGGGGTCCCCGTCGGGCCCCCAGGAGGAGGACTAGAGGCCCCTGGAGGCCCCGAGGTCCCTGCCTGGCCCGGCCCAGACGACATCAAGGGCGAGGCCAAGGAGCAGATCATCGATGTGGTGGGAGCTCCGCTCACCCCCAACTCAGTAAGTCTCTCAACCCACCCCGCTCACAAAAACCATTAGGCACCAAAGTAAGCATTTCACGGTAAGGTTGTATTCGGCAGGTGTATATGTGACAAATAAAATTTGATATGATTTGAAATGGAATTAAACAGACCGACACGTGAGGGACTACCTGAACCAGGGATGCAAACTGGTTACCTTTTTTTGCGAAATTTTCCATTTTGAATCCAAAATAGGTGACCAGTGTGATTCGTGTAGATCCGATGACAAAAGTTTGGGAGGGGAGAGGGGGGTTGGATCACTACTGGTTGGATTCTACTTTATTTTACTCAGTGAACGTTATTCTTGCACACATGTAGCTTTGTGTGCTCTTGATCGATATCTATAGTGGCCACTATAATACAGCTAAAATAGAATGCCTGTTTGTTTCATTCTATTGCTACTTTAAGATGTTTTTTTCCCAAGTGCAATATTTAGATGTGTGTGTGGTCACAAGCGTTCTATTATAAAGGCCTTCATGGCTAACTGCAATATTAGTGTATTGTTTCTTTCTCAAGACTCGTTTTCAGTAAAGTCTAGGCAACAAATAACATTGGATTGCTTACTTTCCATTTTTTTAGCTGTGAGTTGGGTTCATATTAACCACTTTTTATTTTACACACCGAGACTGATCATGTAGATCATATTCTTTGTTGTTTAATTAGTTCCAACCTGCATTTCTCCATAGCAGAGATGTTTTGCATGTTTGTGTCATCTTTTTGAGCCCTCACCAGTTTGCGTCCCTGCTAAAGTTGTCCAGTAAGAAATGCCTATTTCCGTTGTCCGTTGCAATAGGTTTTGATAGTGTATAGTAGTATCCTAATGAATCCGACCCTGTTGTTTTAACCGTTGTCCGTTGCAATCCGTTTTGATAGTGTATAGTAGTATCCTAATGAATCCGACCCTGTTGTTTTAACCGTTGTCCGTTGCAATAGGTTTTGATAGTGTATAGTAGTATCCTAATGAATCCAACCCTGTTGTTTTAACCGTTGTCCGTTGCAATCCGTTTTGATAGTGTATAGTAGTATCCTAATGAATCCGACCCTGTTGTTTTGTCCGTTGCAATAGGTTTTGATAGTGTATAGTAGTATCCTAATGAATCCGACCCTGTTGTTTTAACCGTTGTCCGTTGCAATCCGTTTTGATAGTGTATAGTAGTATCCTAATGAATCCGACCCTGTTGTTTTAACCGTTGTCCGTTGCAATAGGTTTTGATAGTGTATAGTAGTATCCTAATGAATCCGACCCTGTTGTTTTAACCGTTGTCCGTTGCAATAGGTTTTGATAGTGTATAGTAGTATCCTAATGAATCCGACCCTGTTGTTTTAACCGTTGTCCGTTGCAATAGGTTTTGATAGTGTATAGTAGTATCCTAATGAATCCGACCCTGTTGTTTTAACCGGAGGTAGCTGAATACAACTTGTCAAAGAGAATACATTTAGAAAATGTTCCAATGTGCACGGTTCTTAATATTCTCATAGTTTAGTGTGAAATTATGCAGGTTTAAACATGTTCTGGACCAACGGCTGATGGCGTTTGGTGCATTTCTTTTGTGTCTTTCCAGCGTAAACGCAGAGAATCCGCATCCAGCTCCTCGTCCATCAAGAAGGTGAAGAAGCCGTAACGTCAAGCCCTGGTGTTTTATGGGACTGTGGAGGAGAGTGGATGAGGTCACAGCCACCCTGGCCTCGGTTGAGCGGCCCACAGAACAGAATGCTGGAGATGGGGGGGGGGGGGTCATCCACCCCTCTGACAAATAACAAACAACCAAGCCTTGTCCCCCCCCCCCCCCCCCCCCCCATCACACACACCCATGAATATGACTGATACACAGGAATAATAACCCCCACCAACACCAACACATCCCCTTTAGAGCCAATGGACCCCCCCCCCAGCCTATCATGACAGCGACAACGACTGACATCCCATTTCATTACTCTTCGCCCAGGCCGAGATGAGGCCAGATAAACTGTAAATAGCCAGAGTGAGCTAATTGAGCCATGGGGAGAGGAACGTCTATTTGAGATTGGGGCAGGGGGGTGGGACCTCTGGCCACTGTCTTTTTGTTTCTCATCATGCTGTTTTATTACCTGGGCTGTAGTTTTGTCTTACCTCTTAGTTGGCGGCTCGCCCTGTCATTGCGGTCAAAGTGACACTTCCTTACTCAGATGAGTCAAAAGATTTAGCTTGTGGGAGAGTTTGAACTGGCTCAGATGGACTGTTGTCCCCACTGTCTGAAAAGAGAGGAAAGCAATCTGCTCCATTACCCATTCAATAAACATCTTTGTTTTTTCAAATGGTCTTGTGTGCTAATATCTCACGGTTAGCATAGTACCTGTATGTAACTCATGCTAGAATCAGTCTGACCCCTCCAAAATCACCAGGCAAACTACCCTGAAAGGTAGGACTGTAGTGGGCAGTAATATTTAACATGTGGGGGTATATACTCCACATGCAACTCGTAATAAGACAAAGTAATTAGCCTTTTCAAATGTTTGACTCCATAAAGATCATTAAAATAAGCAAGCGTTAGGCAATGAGTTGACACAGACACGTAAGAATTGGTCTGACAATTGTTGAGATCAAAGGCACATATTTTAACAATGAATGTGTTCACATACAAGGTAGGAAGCTTCAGTTACATAGCATTAACAAGCATTCCAAGAATATAGATCCTAAGGTTAAGCATGAAAAAGGAGATGCTTACTAGGCTTGAGGCCTAAAAGTCTAGGAAATTCAAATGAGTCAAACAACCTTCCTCCATGGGCAGGATACAGGGTAAGAGAGAGAACAAAAGGCATTTAATTCCATTTATAACATCTGAAGGTGTAACCTTTCAACCCAAAACCAACCACCTTTGACCAATCAAACAATACCAAGTTTACAGAATAACCTGACCAAGGCCCAATCTCCACAGGGTGTCAGTGAATAACCTGACCACCAAGGCCCAGTCTCCACAGGGTGTCAGTGAATAACCTGACCACCAAGGCCCAGTCTCCACAGGGTGTCAGTGAATAACCTGACCACCAAGGCCCAGTCTCCACAGGGTGTCAGTGAATAACCTGACCACCAAGGCCCAGTCTCCGCAGGGTGTCAGTGAATAACCTGACCACCAAGGCCCAGTCTCCGCAGGGTGTCAGTGAATAACCTGACCACCAAGGCCCAGTCTCCACAGGGTGTCAGTGAATAACCTGACCACCAAGGCCCAGTCTCCACAGGGTGTCAGTGAATAACCTGACCACCAAGAGTCTCCACAGGTTGTCACCACCAAGGCCCAGTCTCCACAGGGTGTCAGTGAATAACCTGACCACCAAGGCCCAGTCTCCACAGGGTGTCAGAGAATAACCTGACCACCAAGGCCCAGTCTCCACAGGTTGTCAGTGAATAACCTGACCAGTCTCCCAGGGTGTCAGGCCCAGTCTCCACAGGTTGTCAGTGAATAACCTGACCACCAAGGCCCAGTCTCCACAGGGTGTCAGTGAATAACCTGACCACCAAGGCCCAGTCTCCACAGGTTGTCAGTGAATAACCTGACCACCAAGGCCCAGTCTCCACAGGGTGTCAGAGAATAACCTGACCACCAAGGCCCAGTCTCCACAGGTTGTCAGTGAATAACCTGACCACCAAGGCCCAGTCTCCACAGGGTGTCAGTGAATAACCTGACCACCAAGGCCCAGTCTCCACAGGGTGTCAGTGAATAACCTGACCACCAAGGCCCAGTCTCCACAGGGTGTCAGAGAATAACCTGACCACCAAGGCCCAGTCTCCACAGGTTGTCAGTGAATAACCTGACCACCAAGGCCCAGTCTCCACAGGGTGTCAGTGAATAACCTGACCACCAAGGCCCAGTCTCCACAGGGTGTCAGTGAATAACCTGACCACCAAGGCCCAGTCTCCACAGGGGTGTCAGCCCAGAATAACCTGACCACCAAGGCCCAGTCTCCACAGGGTGTCAGTGAATAACCTGACCACCAAGGCCCAGTCTCCACAGGGTGTCAGTGAATAACCTGACCACCAAGGCCCAGTCTCCACAGGGTGTCAGTCTCCACAGGGTGTCAGTGAATAACCTGACCACCAAGGCCCAGTCTCCACAGGGTGTCAGTGAATAACCTGACCACCAAGGCCCAGTCTCCACAGGGTGTCAGCGCATAACCTGACCACCAAGGCCCAGTCTCCACAGGGTGTCAGTGAATAACCTGACCACCAAGGCCCAGTCTCCACAGGGTGTCAGTGAATAACCTGACCACCAAGGCCCAGTCTCCACAGGGTGTCAGTGAATAACCTGACCACCAAGGCCCAGTCTCCACAGGGTGTCAGCGCATAACCTGACCACCAAGGCCCAGTCTCCACAGGGTGTCAGCGCATAACCTGACCACCAAGGCCCAGTCTCCACAGGGTGTCAGCGCATAACCTGACCACCAAGGCCCAGTCTCCACAGGGTGTCAGCGAATAACCTGTGAATAACCTGACCACCAAGGCCCAGTCTCCACAGGGTGTCAGCATAACCTGAATAACCTGACCACCAAGGCCCAGTCTCCACAGGGTGTCAGAATGAATACAGGGTGTCAGCGCATAACCTGACCACCAGTCTCCACAGGGTGTCAGCGCATAACCTGACCACCAAGGCCCAGTCTCCTGACCACCAAGGCCCAGTCTCCACAGGGTGTCAGTGAATAACCTGACCACCAAGGCCCAGTCTCCAGGGTGTCAGCGAATAACCTGGTGTCAGCGCATAACCTGACCACCAAGGCCCAGTCTCCACAGGGTGTCAGCGCATAACCTGACCACCAAGGCCCAGTCTCCACAGGGTGTCAGCGCAGTCTCCAACCTGACCACCAAGGCCCAGTCTCCACAGGGTGTCAGTGAATAACCTGACCACCAAGGCCCAGTCTCCACAGTGTCAGTGAATAACCTGACCACCAAGGCCCAGTCTCCACAGGAGAATAACCTGTGTCAGTGAATAACCTGACCACCAAGGCCCAGTCTCCACAGGGTGTCAGTGTCATAACCTGACCACCAAGGCCCAGTCTCCACAGGGTGTCAGTGAATAACCTGACCACCAAGGCCCAGTCTCCACAGGGTGTCAGTGAATAACCTGACCACCAAGGCCCAACCTGACCACCAAGGCCCAGTCTCCACAGGGTGTCAGTGAATAACCTGACCACCAAGGCCCAGTCTCCACAGGGTGTCAGCGCATAACCTGCATAAGGCCCAGTCTCTGCATAACCTGACCACCAAGGGTCTCCACAGGGTGTCAGCGCATAACCTGACCACCAAGGCCCACAGGGTGTCAGCGCATAACCTGACCACCAAGGCCCAGTCTCCACAGGGTGTCAGCGCATAACCTGACCACCAAGGCCCAGTCTCCACAGGGTGTCAGTGAATAACCTGACCACCAAGGCCCAGTCTCCACAGGGTGTCAGTGAATAACCTGACCACCAAGGCCCAGTCTCCACAGGGTGTCAGCGCATAACCTAACCTGACCACCAAGGCCCAGTCTCCACAGGGTGTCAGCGCATAACCTGACCACCAAGGCCCAGTCTCCACAGGGTGTCAGTGAATAACCTGACCACCAAGGCCCAGTCTCCACAGGGTGTCAGTGAATAACCTGACCACCAAGGCCCAGTCTCCACAGGGTGTCAGCGCATAACCTGACCACCAAGGCCCAGTCTCCACAGGGTGTCAGCGCATAACCTGACCACCAAGGCCCAGTCTCCACAGGGTGTCAGCGCATAACCTGACCACCAAGGCCCAGTCTCCACAGGGTGTCAGTGAATAACCTGACCACCAAGGCCCAGTCTCCACAGGGTGTCAGCGAATAACCTGACCACCAAGGCCCAGTCTCCACAGGGTGTCAGCGCATAACCTGACCACCAAGGCCCAGTCTCCACAGGGTGTCAGCGCATAACCTGACCACCAAGGCCCAGTCTCCACAGGGTGTCAGTGAATAACCTGACCACCAAGGCCCAGTCTCCACAGGGTGTCAGTGAATAACCTGACCACCAAGGCCCAGTCTCCACAGGGTGTCAGCGCATAACCTGACCACCAAGGCCCAGTCTCCACAGGGTGTCAGCGCATAACCTGACCACCAAGGCCCAGTCTCCATAGGGTGTCAGAGCATAACCTGACCACCAAGGCCCAGTCTCCATAGGGTGTCAGCGCATCTAAGAGCTTGTGTGGGGGATGAGGCCAAATTAAATAAGACAGAATTCCTAAGAAGATAACAAAACAGTAATTGAGTTCACCCAGTCCAGATATAAGCTACCACAGAGATCATACATCCATGTAGATAACATCAGTTATCCTCAGTGAACAGTAACCACAGAGATAAACTCCGTAAAAAATTAAATGTCCCTTTTTCAGGACCCTGTCTTTCAAAGATAATTCGTAAAAATCCAAATCTTCATTGTAAATGGTTTTAACACTGTTTCCCATGCTTGAACCATAAACAATTAATGAACATGCACCTGTGAAATGGTCATTAAGACACTAACAGCTTAAAGACGGTAGGCAATTAGGTCACAGTTATGAAAACTTAGGACACTAAAGAGGCCTTTCTACTGACGCTGAAAAACACCAAAAGAAAGATGCCCAAGGTCCCTGCTCATCTGCGTGAACGTGCCTTAGGCATGTTGCAAGGAGGCATGAGGACTGCAGATGTGGCCGGGGAAATAAATTGCAATGTCCGTACTGTGAGACGCCTAAGACAGCGCTACAGACAGACACGACGGACAGCTAATCGTCCTCGCAGCGGCAGACCACGTGTAACAACACCTGCACTGGATCGGTACATTCGAACATCACACCTCCGGGACTGGTACAGGATGGCAACAACAACTGCCCGAGATGTACCAGGAATGCACGATCCCTCCATCAGTACTCAGACTGTCCGCAATAGGCTGAGAGAGGCTGGACTGAGGGCTTGTATGCCTGTTGTAAGGCAGGTCCTCACCAGACATCACCGGCAACAACGTCACCTATGGGCACAAACCCACCGTCGCTGGACCAGAAAGGACTGGCAAAAAGTGTTCTTCACTGACGAGGCCCACTGGAGACAATTCTTCTTGTTTTTAGATGATAGGAATTGAACAAGGTGTGGTTGTGACAAGGACCGACGAGTTTTGCGTTCCGAGATGCCGTTCTGCACACCACTGTTGTACTGCATCATTATTTGCCTGTTTGTGGCCCACCTGTTAGCTTGCCCGATTCTTGCCATTCTTCTTCCACCTCTCATCAACGAGCTGTTTTCACCTACAGGGCTGCCGCTGACTGGATGTTTTTTTTGTTTGTCGCACCATTCTTAATAAACCCTAAACACTGTCGTGCGTGAAAGCACAGGAGGCCGGCCGTTTCTGAGATACTGGAACCAATGATCATACCACGCTCAAAGTAATTTAGGTCACTTGTTTTGACCATTCCAGCGTTCAATCGAACAGTAACTGAATGCCTCGATGCCTGTCTGACTGTTATATAGCAAGTCACAGCCATGTGACTCACTGTCTGTATGAACAAACCATTTTCGTGAATGGGGTGGTGTACATAATTAACTGGCCACTGAGTGTATATTAATTAATGTTCATCACACATTTGTTAAAGTGATAGTTCACTAAAATGATAAATACACTAAATCACATGGAGAACTAGCAACATTGCTAAAGCTTAGTTCTGGATGAGTAAACCAATATATCTTTCTGGTCTCTGACACCCAAAGTCAGTAAACTACAAGCTAACTATCAATAAAATGTGTTAAGTTTGTAATTTTAGTGAAACACCCCTTCCATGGAGGTTTTCGTATTGATATAGAAAAATACAAAAACAGCAAAGCCTATCCACTGGGCCTTATTAAGCAAGCTCTAAAGGGCCATCCACACCAAGGATGATAACTATAACAATAATTATAACGGTAACTATAACGATAATTCAAATGATGAGGAGCATTCACACTACAACGATAACTGCAAAAAGAGTGGAGAACAATAACGAGAGCTATTGTTTGGATCACTTTCAGAGTGATTCCATGCTTGCTAGCTAGCCTAGCTTCCTTCTACATCTAACTTCCATCCTCTCAGTCCAGGGGCACAATGTATGAATTTATGTTTGGATCAGAATCGCTGTTATAATCATTGGCCAGTACGGAGAATTAAGTAAAACCACAAGTCCAAATCCCTATCTCCATCCATGGCTAATTTAAGAAAGAGAAAATGTTTGCTAGCTAGCTAGCCACACAAGCTGCAACAATTCCCATTTTTTCTGCCAATGTCGTTGTGCACTCAATGTGATATCATTGGTGAGAAGCCAAATCCCAATTGGCTTCCATTGACACTTTTTCTTGGTGAGCCAGGACCATTCACAGTTGAGCTCATTCAGTTTAGCTCAACGCTGAGTGGCTATTATTTTATACTTTTCTTATCAAGGGAGGTCAAATGCTCGCTGGCTTCCCTTGAGTTCAATGCTTACGGGCGGTAACAATGTCATACTATTTTTGACCAGACAGCATCAGATAGATGGGCTACACATACAGAGACAGAGAGGCGCTGTTTCGCCCACTCAGATGCTTACTCCAGTGAGATATATTCAGCCTCTTGTGAATTGAAGGAGAATTATGAAACACAGAGAGACTAAATATGAATTATTGTATATGTTTTTGTATTTTTTTATTCATACATTTTTGGGGGAAATCTAACTTCCCTTGGCATCCATGAATACTGTACATTCAAAACATAGGGCTTCATAGCGGTTGTTGAATACGAATATTCACTTCAGTTTACAGCCTATATAGAAACCTATATTTTCTAGAAAAAAATATATAAAATGTATTATTGTGTTGTTATAGCTTATGGATAATAATTTTCTTGTCTCTAGAAAGTTAATCAATTGGGGAGATTTTCGAGCTGTGTGCCTGCGGGGACTGGAGTGCAACCTGGGGAGCACACTATAGCAGTGGTTTTTGGCTACTCTACTGCTCTACCAACGGTTTTGCTCTGTCCAAAGTACATGAGGGGGTACCCTCATGAGGGGGTATCCACTGACACCGTCTTCTCATGTAGCCCCTGTGGATAGGCCAAGTACCCCCAGGTGTCCCGGGAACCACTGCACTATAGGCTACCTGTAATTTCATGATCTGGCACCTGTATATATTTGTTTTTACCATAAATAACTTAAGTTATGGCCATTATTCTGAAAAAGTGGATAAAAAAATATGAAAGTAATTGCAAAAGAGGACCAGAACCTATGATATGAATATTCAAAGACTTATGCTATGCTTTTGCTTTTGAGATGGAGTATTTTTCAAGTCCCAGATCTCAGCACTGTTTTGTGATCTTCCTCTTTCATGACTCAATAAGTACATCACCTTACATACAGTTATTTGTTTATTGACAACTCAGCATTGTGTGATTGGATTGCAGATACCACCTTAAAGCACCATGTTCAAAGGTGTTTGCGTAGAAATTACTTTCTGAATATTATAATTTTTTGTCGTATATTTACTTTTTCACAAATCTGACTTATCTCACCTAAAGAGCAACAAATGTTACACCAAAATGTTAGATAGAACCTTATAGTCCCAAGATCTCGATTTGTTGATGTAATGACCTGATTAGAATCGAATAGATTTGGATCACCCTTGAAAGCTACCAACAAGGTAGTCTGTTTCCATACTGTAGTGTTTAATGATAGAAGAGTAGTGTACAGCACATACAGTATGGAACCAGGCCAGGAACAGCGTGTTATGTCATACTGTAGTGTTTAATGATAGAAGAGTAGTGTACAGCACATACAGTATGGAACCAGGCCAGGAACAGCGTGTTATGTCATACTGTAGTGTTTAATGATAGAAGAGTAGTGTACAGCACATACAGTATGGAACCAGGCCAGGAACAGCGTGTTATGTCATACTGTAGTGTTTAATGATAGAAGAGTAGTGTACAGCACATACCGTATGGAACCAGGCCAGGAACAGCGTGTTATGTCATACTGTAGTGTTTAATGATAGAAGAGTAGTGTACAGCACATACAGTATGGAACCAGGCCAGGAACAGCGTGTTATGTCATACTGTAGTGTTTAATGATAGAAGAGTAGTGTACAGCACATACAGTATGGAACCAGGCCAGGAACAGCGTGTTATGTCATACTGTAGTGTTTAATGATATAAGAGTAGTGTAAGGCACATACAGTATGGAACCAGGCCAGGAACAGCGTGTTATGTCATACTGTAGTGTTTAATGATAGAAGAGTAGTGTACAGCACATACAGTATGGAACCAGGCCAGGAACAGCGTGTTATGTCATACTGTAGTGTTTAATGATAGAAGAGTAGTGTACAGCACATACAGTATGGAACCAGGCAAGGAACAGTGTGTTATGTCATACTGTAGTGTACTGTAGTGTTTAATGATATAAGAGTAGTGTACAGCACATACAGTATGGAACCAGGCCAGGAACAGCGTGTTATGTCATACTGTAGTGTTTAATGATAGAAGAGTAGTGTACAGCACATACAGTATGGAACCAGGCCAGGAACAGCGTGTTATGTCATACTGTAGTGTTTAATGATAGAAGAGTAGTGTACAGCACATACAGTATGGAACCAGGCCAGGAACAGCGTGTTATGTCATACTGTAGTGTTTAATGATAGAAGAGTAGTGTACAGCACATACAGTATGGAACCAGGCCAGGAACAGCGTGTTATGTCATACTGTAGTGTTTAATGATAGAAGAGTAGTGTACAGCACATACAGTATGGAACCAGGCCAGGAACAGCGTGTTATGTCATACTGTAGTGTTTAATGATAGAAGAGTAGTGTACAGCACATACAGTATGGAACCAGGCCAGGAACAGCGTGTTATGTCATACTGTAGTGTTTAATGATAGAAGAGTAGTGTACAGCACATACAGTATGGAACCAGGCCAGGAACAGCGTGTTATGTCATACTGTAGTGTTTAATGATAGAAGAGTAGTGTACAGCACATACAGTATGGAACCAGGCCAGGAACAGCGTGTTATGTCATACTGTAGTGTTTAATGATAGAAGAGTAGTGTACAGCACATACAGTATGGAACCAGGCCAGGAACAGCGTGTTATGTCATACTGTAGTGTTTAATGATAGAAGAGTAGTGTACAGCACATACAGTATGGAACCAGGCCAGGAACAGCGTGTTATGTCATACTGTAGTGTTTAATGATAGAAGAGTAGTGTACAGCACATACAGTATGGAACCAGGCCAGGTCAACAGCGTGTAATATGTCATACTACAGTATGGAACCAGGCCAGGAACAGCGTGTTTAATGATAGAAGAGTAGTGTACAGCACATACAGTATGGAACCAGGCCAGGAACAGCGTGTTATGTCATACTGTAGTGTTTAATGATAGAAGAGTAGCAGCACATACAGTATGGAACCAGGCCAGGAACAGCGTGTTATGTCATACTGTAGTGTTTAATGATAGAAGAGTAGTGTACAGCACATACAGTATGGAACCAGGCCAGGAACAGCGTGTTATGTCATACTGTAGTGTTTAATGATAGAAGAGTAGTGTACAGCACATACAGTATGGAACCAGGCCAGGAACAGCGTGTTATGTCATACTGTAGTGTTTAATGATAGAAGAGTAGTGTACAGCACATACAGTATGGAACCAGGCCAGGAACAGCGTGTTATGTCATACTGTAGTGTTTAATTAGAAATGCACATACAGTATGGAACCAGGCCAGGAACAGCGTGTTATGTCATACTGTAGTGTTTAATGATAGAAGAGCAGCACATACAGTATGGAACCAGGCCAGGAACAGCGTGTTATGTCATACTGTAGTGTTTAATGATAGAAGAGTAGTGTACAGCACATACAGTATGGAACCAGGCCAGGAACAGCGTGTTATGTCATACTGTAGTGTTTAATGATAGAAGAGTAGTGTACAGCACATACAGTATGGAACCAGGCCAGGAACAGCGTGTTATGTCATACTGTAGTGTTTAATGATAGAAGAGTAGTGTACAGCACATACAGTACGGAACCAGGCCAGGAACAGCGTGTTATGTCATACTGTAGTGTTTAATGATAGAAGAGTAGTTACAGCACATACAGTATGGAACCAGGCCAGGAACAGCGTGTTATGTCATACTGTAGTGTTTAATGATAGAAGAGTAGTGTACAGCACATACAGTATGGAACCAGGCCAGGAACAGCGTGTTATGTCATACTGTAGTGTTTAATGATAGAAGAGTAGTGTACAGCACATACAGTATGGAACCAGGCCAGGAACAGCGTGTTATGTCATACTGTAGTGTTTAATGATAGAAGAGTAGTGTACAGCACATACAGTATGGAACCAGGCCAGGAACAGCGTGTTATGTCATACTGTAGTGTTTAATGATAGAAGAGTAGTGTACAGCACATACAGTATGGAACCAGGCCAGGAACAGCGTGTTATGTCATACTGTAGTGTTTAATGATAGAAGAGTAGTGTACAGCACATACAGTACGGAACCAGGCCAGGAACACGTGTTATGTCATACTGTAGTGTTTAATGATAGAAGAGTAGTGTACAGCACATACAGTATGGAACCAGGCCAGGAACAGCGTGTTATGTCATACTGTAGTTTAATGATAGTATGGAACCAGGCCAGAACAGAGTAGTTTAATGATACAGCACATACAGTATGGAACCAGGCCAGGAACAGCGTGTTATGTCATACTGTAGTGTTTAATGATAGAAGAGTAGTGTACAGCACATACAGTATGGAACCAGGCCAGGAACAGCGTGTTATGTCATACTGTAGTGTTTAATGATAGAAGAGTAGTGTACAGCACATACAGTATGGAACCAGGCCAGGAACAGCGTGTTATGTCATACTGTAGTGTTTAATGATAGAAGAGTAGTGTACAGCACATACAGTATGGAACCAGGCCAGGAACAGCGTGTTATGTCATACTGTAGTGTTTAATGATAGAAGAGAGTGTACAGCACATACAGTATGGAACCAGGCCAGCGTGTTATGTCATACTGTAGTGTTTAATGATAGAAGTATAAGACATACAGGAACCAGGCCAGGAACAGCGTGTTATGTCATACTGTAGTGTTTAATGATAGAAAGAGAGTACAGTGGAACCAGGCCAGGAACAGCATGTCATACTAGTGTTTAATGACGGAACATACAGGCCAGGAACAGCGTGTTATGTCATACTGTAGTGTTTAATGATAGAAGAGTAGTGTACAGCACATACAGTACGGAACCAGGCCAGGAACAGCGTGTTATGTCATACTGTAGTGTTTAATGATAGAAGAGTAGTGTACAGCACATACAGTATGGAACCAGGCCAGGAACAGCGTGTTATGTCATACTGTAGTGTTTAATGATAGAAGAGTAGTGTACAGCACATACAGTATGGAACCAGGCCAGGAACAGCGTGTTATGTCATACTGTAGTGTTTAATGATAGAAGAGTAGTGTACAGCACATACAGTATGGAACCAGGCCAGGAACAGCGTGTTATGTCATACTGTAGTGTTTAATGATAGAAGAGTAGTGTACAGCACATACAGTATGGAACCAGGCCAGGAACAGCGTGTTATGTCATACTGTAGGAAACATTAATAACACCTTCCTTAATATTGAGTTTCACCTTCTTTTGCCCTCAGAACTGCCTCAATTTGTTGGGGAATTTACTACAAGGTGTCGAAAGCAATTCACAGGGATGCTGGCCCATGTTGACTCCAATGCTTCCCACAGTTGTGTCAAGTTGGCTGGATGTCCTTTGGGTGGTGGACTATTCTTGATACACACGGGAAACTGTTCAGCGTGAAAAACCCAGCAACGTTGCAGTTCTTGACAAACTCCAACCAGGCGCCTGGCACCTACTATCATACCCCATTCAAAGGGGCTTAAATCTTTTGTCTTGACCATTCACCCTCTGAATGGCACACATACACAATCCATGTCTCAAGGCTTAAAATCCTTCTTTAATAACCCGTCTCCTCCCCTTCAACTACACTGATTGAAGTTGATTTAACAGGTGACATCAATAAGGGATCAAAGCTTTTACCTGGATTCACCTGGTCAGTCTATGTCATGGAAAGAGCAGGTGTTCATCATGTTTTGTACTCAGTGTATATGCTATATCCACAAAGCCAAGTGGCAATTCTCTGGAGAGCACTTGGTGCTGGTCGATGGCACCTGGATCCAAAACTGGTGATTGGAGACTTGAGCTCTCCCAAACGAAAAGTATCTCCCTCAGCCAGAAAGAGGAGGGAGTTTAGCCACGGATATTCACTCAATTCCATTTAAATTCAGTCAATTTAGGAAGTAAAGGAGGATTTTACTTCTAGTTCCATTTTTTTTTCAAAGCAGACATTGAGGAAAATGGATGCAAAAAAAAGAAATGCCCGCGCTGAAGATGTCTACTGGTAATTTGAGGAATCTAAAATATATTTACATTTGTTAACATTTTTTTGGTTACTACATGATTCCATGTGCTATTTCATAGTTTTGATGTCTTCACTATTATTCTACAATGTAAAAAGAAAAACCCTTGAATGAGTAGGTGTGTCCAAACTTTTGACTGGTACTGCATAAATATAACATTTTGTTTTTGTAATTATTTTTCTGGGGTTCTGCAGCATCTTCAGCACCCCTACGTCCCAGGGCTATGTGTAGGCCTACTGTATCTGTGCATTTTAACAGTCAAAATCCTCATGAACTGGTGGTGGCACAGGTGGGATCGGAAACCTGCTGTGTAAGAAACCATTGTCAAATTAGTATGTTAGAGTGTCAAAATATTGTTTGTTTCATTATCCAACATGTTTCATTCGGTGTCCATCGGCTTAATTTTCACTCATCCATCTAGAATATATTATTTTGAATATATCATTTTGAATGACAGGGAGAGAGAGAGAGAGAGCAAGAGAGAAAGAGAGAGAGAGAGAGCAAGAGAGAAATAGAGAGATAGCGAGAGAGAGAGAGAGAGAGAGAGAGAAAGAGAGGGAGGGAGGGAGGGAGAGAGAGAAAAAGAGAGGGAGAGAGTGAGGCAAAACCATAACTTATGTGGCTATGTGCTATTCATTTGGAGGAACCTGCTATAGTCGGACAGGGAGCATATCTGAGGGACTCACAAGCTCTTTTCGGTGGGAGGAGGTGTAAATTGCCCCTAATCTGGGGCCAGTTTAACTTTTTCCCCACTAATGAGGTGGCAGGCAGCCTAGTGGTTAGAGCGTTGGACTAGTAACTGAAAGGTTGCCAGATCAAATCTCTGAGCTGACAAGGTAAAAATCTGTCATTCTGCCCCTGAACAAGGCAGTTAACCCACTGTTCCTAGGCTGTCATTGAAAATAAGAATTTGTTCTTAACTGACTAGCCTAGTTAAATAAAGGTCAAATAAAAATAAAGGTTAAATTTAGGATTGGGGGAGGGAAAGCTGATTCTAGATCTGTACCCATGGGAAACTTCACCCCAGAGCATGGAAGGCGGAGAGAGGCTGGTAAACACAGTTAAATGGATTCCTGGTGTCTATATATCATGTTGAAAATTGGCTTGGAAATCCACTGGTTTGATCCATGGAACCCATCGCTGCTTGAAAAAAACTCAGTAAATGTGTAATTTCTCCCTTGACGGAGCACAGACGAGAGGTGATCATTCTTGTTCTCTCTCTCTCCCACCCTCTCCATCCCCCTGTATTCAGTGGAGCACTAGGCTTGTATTGGATTAATGCTTTCCTCTCCTCCTCTTCTCTCCTTCTCTACTCCTCTCATTCTCTCCTCCTCTCCTCCTCTTCTCATACTCTCCTTCTCTCCTCTTCTCCTCCTCTCCTCTTCTCCACCTCCTCCTCCCCTTCTCTCCTCCTCCTCTCCTCCTCTCCTTCTCTCTTCTCTTTTCTCCTCCTCTCATTCTCTTCTCCTCTTCTCCTCCTCTCCTCTTCTCCTCTTCTCCTCCTCTCCTCTTCTCCTCTTCTCCTCTTCTCCTCTTCTCCTCTTCTCCTCCTATCCTCCTCCTCACCTCTTCTCCTCTTCTCCTCTTCTCCTCTTCTCCTCCTCTCCTCTTCTCCTCTTCTCCTCCTATCCTCCTCCTCACCTCTTCTCCTCTTCTCCTCATATCCTCCTCCTCACCTCTTCTCCTCCTCTCCTCTTCTCCTCTTCTCCTCTTCTCCTCCTCTCCACTTCTCCTCTTCTCCTCACCTCTTCTCCTCTTCTCCTCTTCTCCTCCTCTCCCCTTCTCCTCCTCCTCTTTCTCCTCCTATCCTCTTTCTCTTTCTCCTCCATCTCTCCTCTTCTCCTCCTCTCTCTCGTTTAATGCTTATTTGATATCTTATTTTCATCCATTCATAAAACCTGCTACTATGAGAGTGTGCTTCTGTGATCGTAGAGGTGGTGTGTGTGAGCGCGTTTGTGTGTGCATGCCCGAGTGTGTGTGTGTGTTTTCATTATTAACACCAGGTCCAAAATGGGTTGAAGGTGGGATGCCTCTGCCTCTCCCAAGAACATCCATCTGGATCAGCTGTAAGCTACACCACACGCTCCTCTGCTCCAGTGTGTGTGTGTGTGTGTGTGTGTGTGTGTGTGTGTGTGTGTGTGTGTGTGTGTGTGTGTGTGTGTGTGTGTGTGTGTGTGTGTGTGTGTGTGTGTGTGTGTGTCTGTGTGCCTGTGTGTCTGTGTGTGTGTGTGTCTGTGTCTGTGTCTATGTGTGCTCGTCTGCATGTGTGGTGGTGATGTGAAAGCATGAGGCAAAACACCAACTGAACAGCAATGGCTGTTAGGTGATGGGAGGCAGATGGGATCTCTTTATCAACCATTGGACTGTGCCTTTAATCAGGGCCTAAGCGGTGGGAGGGGTTTTATCATAATTGAGCTATGTCCTAACTAATGGTAGCTATATGTCACTGTGGCATGACTGCGCCGGTAGACAGGGTAAGACTGGCGACAGACGTCTGATAAAAGACAGAGATTGGGACCGATAGAGACGGGTGCATCCCCGATAGAGACGGGTGCATAGGGCTCTATTCCCTTTATAGTGCATCGCTTTTGATCAAGGCCCATAGGGCTCTATTCCCTTTATAGTGCATCGCTTTTGATCAAGGCCCATAGGGCTCTATTCCCTTTATAGTGCATCGCTTTTGATCAAGGCCCATAGGGCTCTATTCCCTTCATAGTGCATCGCTTTTGATCAAGGCCCATAGGGCTCTATTCCCTTCATAGTGCATCGCTTTTGATCAAGGCCCATAGGGCTCTATTCCCTTCATAGTGCATCGCTTTTGATCAAGGCCCATAGGGCTCTATTCCCTTTATAGTGCATCGCTTTTGATCAAGGCCCATAGGGCTCTATTCCCTTCATAGTGCATCGCTTTTGATCAAGGCCCATAGGGCTCTATTCCCGTTATAGTACACCGCTTTTGATCAAGGCCCATAGGGCTCTATTCCCGTTATAGTACACCGCTTTTGATCAAGGCCCATAGGGCTCTATTCCCGTTATAGTACACCGTTTTTGATCAAGGCCTTAGGGCTCTATTCCCTTTATAGTGCATCACTTTTGATCAAGGCCCATAGGGCTCTATTCCCTTCATAGTGCATCGCTTTTGACCAAGGCCCATATGGCTCTATTCCCGTTATAGTACACCGCTTTTAATCAAGGCCCATAGGGCTCTATTCCTGTTATAGTACACCACTTTTGATCAAGGCCCATAGGGCTCTATTCCCTTTATAGTGCATCGCTTTTGATCAAGGCCCATAGGGCTCTATTCCCGTTATAGTACACCGCTTTTGATCAAGGCCCCTAGGGCTCTATTCCCGTTATAGTACACCGCTTTTGATCAAGGCCCATAGGGCTCTATTCCCTTTATAGTGCATCACTTTTGATCAAGGCCCATAGGGCTCTATTCCCTTCATAGTGCATCGTTTTTGATCAAGGCCCATAGGGCTCTATTCCCGTTATAGTACACCGCTTTTGATCAAGGCCCATAGGGCTCTATTCCCGTTATAGTACACCGCTTTTGATCAAGGCCCATAGGGCTCTATTCCCTTTATAGTGCATCGCTTTTGATCAAGGCCCATAGGGCTCTGGTCAAAAGTAGAGCATTATAAAGGAAATAAGGTTACATCTGGGAAGCAGACAGCTATTACAGGAAGTGACATAGAAAGGGCTGCTCTTGTCTGAAAATGGTGGATTCCGCTGTCATCTTTGATAGAAATACATATGTCATGTCTCCCAACATAAAACTCTGTGGTCAAACTATGGTGATATAACCCCATTAACTGTGTCCATATAATGACATGTCTAACACATGATGTATTCCACATCTCTGTTTGATAAGCACATTGAATGACATCAGATTTGATATCTTCATGCAGTAGGGAGACTACATTACCAACCTGTCTATCTCTTTATCAATTCTCCACGTCTCTGTCCAATGTCATTCTGACTTCCAACCTTCCTAGCTGTATATGTGGGTCACCTATGAGGGAAAAACTTTGAATTGTACAAGTTTATCTAATTTTATGAGATATTGTACAACAACGTAGAGAAGGTCGGTTGAATTCTTAGATTGGTATGAACGCAAGAATCGCCCAAAGGCGGACAGTTGGAAGGAAATGTAATTTCCACTGGTTTTAGCTCATGTATAAGGCACAGCATACAGTACACAATACATTCACAATCCCCAGTGAGTACTGCTTACAGCCAAGTATTAACCCCTATGTCCACTTTCAACAGTCTCCCTACATTCATGCCCTAAAGACCTGGTAGGACAAAAATAGAGTGTAGAGAGGAAGGAGAGACTCTAGAAGTAGACTTCTCATCCCTGGAACTGTCTGCCTCTAGGGAGGCTGTGACTGAAGGACAGTTTGATAGGGTCACCTTCTCATCCCTGGAACAGTCTACCTCTGTCTACCATTTTGACAAGATGGCGCCGATAGAGATGGCAACTTTGCTTCAAGTCCTTAGGAAACTGTGCAGTATATTATTTCTTACATTGTTAGCCCAGAAAACCTTAAGTGTTATTATATACAGCCGGAAAGAACTATTGGATACAAGAGACGCAATTTACCAGCACAACCAGCACTACGACCAGGAATACCACTTTCCCAAAGTGGATCCTTTGTCTGCGCCTCCCAGGGCATTTGAACTGATTCCAGAGGCCGACCCAAAACAACCCCCGCCGGAGGAGAGGGTGCCGGAGCGGTCTTCTAGTGAGGCTTCGGATGCACACACACCACCCACCGCTTCCGAGTATATTACTCGCTCTTGTCCAGTTCCTAGTTAATTAACAACGTTGACGAAATTAGGGCAAGAGTTGCTTTCGAAGAGATATCCAGGATTGTAACATACTCTGTTTCACGAAGACATGGCTGGCTGGAGACATGCTGTTGGAGTCCATGCTGCCAATGGGATTTTCAGTGCATCGCTCCGACAGGAACAAACATCTCTTTGGTAAGAAGAAGGGCGAGGGTGTATGTTTCATGATTAATGACCCATGGTGTAATAGTAACAACATATAAGAACTCAAGTCCTTTTGTTCACCTGACCTAGAATTCCTCACAAGAAAATGCTGACCGTATTATCTCTTAAGAGAACTCTCCTCGGTTATCGTCACAGCTGTGTATACCCCCCCCCCCCCCAAGCGGATGCCAAGACGGCAATCAAGGAACTTCACTGGACTTCATGCAAACTGAAAACCATATATCCTGAGGCTGCATTTATTGTAGCTGGGGATTTTAACAAAGCTAATCAGAGTACAAGGCTACCTAAATTTAATCAGCATATCAATTGCAGTACACGAGCGAGTAACACACTCGACCACTGCTACTCTAACTTCCGCGATGCATACAAGGCCCTTCCCCTCCCTCCTTTTGGCAAATCTGACCATGACTCCATCTTGTTTCTCCCCTTCTATAACAGGATTGCCCGTGCTTAGGTCACTGGTCTGACAAATTGAATTCCAAGCTTCAAGATTGCTTCGTTCACATGGACTGGGATATGTTCCGGGTAGCCTCAGACAATAACAGTGTATAGGAGATGTTGTACCCACTGTGACTATTACAACCTGCCCTAACCAGAAACCGTGGATTGATGCATTTAATCATGGTAAGGCGACTGGAAACATGACCGAATACAAAGAGTGCAATTATTTCCTCCGTAAGGCAATCAAACAAGCAAAGAGTCATTATACAGACAAAGTGAAGTCGCAATTCAACAGCTCAAACATGTATGTGGCAGGGTCTACAGACAATCACAGATTACAAAAAGAAAATCAGCCCTGTTGCGGATATCGCGTCTTGCTCCCAGACAAATTAAACAACTTCTTTGCTCGCTTTGAGGACAATACAGTGCCAACAACACGGCCCGCTACCAAAGACTGTGGGCTGTCATTCTCCGTGGCTGACGTGAGTAAAACATTTAAATGTGTTAACCCTCGCAAGGCTGCTGGACCAGGCGGCATCCCTAGCCGCATCCTCAGAGCATGCACAGACCAGCTGGCTGCTGTGTTTACGGACATATTCAATCAATTCCTATCCCAGTCTGCTGTCCCCACATGCTTCAAGATGGCAACCATTATTCCTGTTCCCAAGAAAGCTAGGGTAACTGAACTAATTTACTATCACCCTGTAGCACTCACTACTGTCATCATGAAGTGCTTTGAAAAACTAGTAAAGGATCATATCATCTCCACCCTACCTGTTACCCTAGACCCACTCCAATTTGCTTACCACCGCAATAGGTCCACAGACGATGCAATCGCCATCACACTGCCCTATCCCATCTGAACAAGAGGAACACCGACAGTTGAAGTCGGAAGTTTACATACACCTTAGCCAACTACATTTAAACTCAGTTTTTCACAATTCCTGACATTTAATCCTAGCAAAAATGCCCTGTCTTAGGTCAGTTAGGATCACCGTTTTAGTTTAAGAATGTGAAATGTCAGAATAATAGTAGAGAGAATGATTTATTTCAGCTTTTATTTCTTTCATCACATTCCCTGTGGGTCAGAAGTTTACATACACTCAATTAGTATTTGGTAGCATTGCCTTTAAACTTTTTAAACTTGGGTCAAACAATTCAGGTAGCCTTCCACAAGCTTCCCACAATAAGTTGGGTGAATTTTTGCCCATTCCTCCTGACAGAGCTTGTGTAACTGAGTCAGGTTTGTAAGGCCTCCTCGCTCGCACACCCTTTTCCAGTTCTGCCCACAAATTTGATATGGGATTGAGGTCAGGGCTTTGTGACGGCCACTCCAATACCTTGACTTTGTTGTCCTTAAGTCATTTTGCCACTACTTTGGAAGTATGCTTGGGGTCATTGTCCATTTGGAAGACCCATTTGCGACCAAGCTTTAAGTTCCTGACTGATGTCTTGAGATGTTGCTTCAATATATCCACATAATTTTCCACCCTCATGATGCCATCTATATTGTGAAGTGTACCAGTCCCTCCTGCAGCAAAGCACCCCCACAACATGATGCTGCCACCCCCGTGCTTCAAGGTTGGAATGGTGTTCTTCGGCTTGCAAGCCTCCCCCTTTTTACTCCAAACATAACGATGGTCATTATGGCCAAACAGTTCTATTTTTGTTTCATCAGACCAGAGGACATTTATCCAAAAATTATCATTTTTGTCCCCATGTGCAGTTGCATGTTGGTTTTGGAGCAGTGGCTTCTTTCTGGCTGAGCGGCCTTTCAGGTTAGGTTGATATAGGACTCGTTATACTGTGTATATAGATACTTCTGTACCTGTTTCCTCCAGAATCTTCACAAGGTCCTTCGCTGTTGTTCTGGGATTGATTTGCACTTTTCACACCAAAGTACGTTCATCTCTAGGAGACAGAAAGAATCTCCGTCCTGAGCGGTATGATGGCTGCGTGGTCCCATGGTGTTTATACTTGCGTACTATTGTTTGTACAGATGAACGTGGTACCTTCAGGCATTTGGAAATTGCTCCCAAGGATGAACCAGACTTGTGGAGGTCTACAAAAAAAAATCTGAGGTCTTGGCTGAGTTCTTTCCCATGATGTCAAGCAAAGAATCGCTGAGTTTGAAGGTAGGCCTTGAAATACATCCACAGGTACACCTCCAACTGACTCAATTATGTCAATTAGCCTATCAGAAGCTTCTAAAGCCATGACATAATTTTCTGGAATTTTCCAAGCTGAATAAAGGCACAGTCAATTTAGTGTATGTACACTTCTAACCCACTGGAATAATCTGTCTGTAAACAATTGTTGAAATAATTACTTGTGTCATGCACAAAGTGAATGTCCTAACCGACTTGCCAAAACTATAGTTTGTTAACAGGAAATTTGTGGAGTGGTTGAAAAACGAGTTTTAATGACTCCAACCTAAGTGTATGTAAACTTCCGGCTTCAACTATATGTAAGAATACTGTTCATTGACTACAGCTCAGCATTTAACACCATTGTACCCTTCAAACTCACCGTTAAGCTTGAAACCCCGCTCTGTGCAACTGGGTCCTGGACTTCCTGACGGGCCGTCCTTAGGTGGTGAAGGTAGGAAACAACATCTCCACCCCGCTGATCCTCAACACTGGGGCCCCACAAGGGTGTGTTCTCAGCCCTCTACGTAATGTCTATAATGTCTGCTTGCAACTCACACTCTCAAACACGTAGATCCCCTGAACGCAGCTCACTATCCAGCCCACTTTCCAGCTCTCACACTCTCAAACACATAGATCCACTAAACGCAGCTCTCTCCAGATCCCAATCACCTGAATTCTGATCACCTGTTCACACACCTGTATGTCATTATCACACACTATTTCGTTCAGTTATTTGCACCCCATCATTGTGATGTATTGTTTGTTTTGTGACACACGTCTAGTCGGAGCTCTGGTTTTCCTGTAATTTAATCCTCCCGTGTATGACAGTTTTCCCTGCCTCACTAACGACACCTATTTCCTGCCTGTACCTTAGCCTATTGGATTTCCTGTTATCAACTTATTGCCTGATCTCCTGGATGATGTTACTAACCTTTTCCCTGCCTGTACTGTTGCCTTGATGGACCCCCTGTGTATGACCTTCTGCCTGGCCCTGAAACCAGCTACCTGCCTCCTCCTGTGGTCCTTTACAACAAACACCTGCTGCGCCTTGAGCTTGAAACCAGCTCTCTGTCTCCAATCGTGTTCATTACAGATGTCATTGGCCACTTTAATAAATGAAACACTAGTCACTTTAATAATATTTACATATCTCGCATTACTCATCTCATATGTATATAATGTATACTGTATCCTTCACTATCTATTCTTTACTATCTATTGCATCTTAGCCACTCTGTCGCTGCTCATCCATATATTTTCTACGTATATATTCTCATCCCATTCCTATAGTAGATTGTGTGTATTAGGTTTAGTTGTGGAATTTGTTAGATATTAGGTTTTATTGTGAAATTATTAGATATTACCTGTTAGATAATGCTGCACTATCGGATAAGCATAAGCATTTCGCTACACTCACAATAACATCTGCTAACCATGTGTATGTGACCAATAAAATGTGATTTGATTTGATTCTAGGGAAGCTGTGACTGAATAGAGCATAGGACAGTTTGATAGGGTCACCTTTGGAGTGTCATGATACGATAGACTTTCTCAGACAGGAGTCCAGATATCAAGCCAAACTTAGATACTCATTGAAAGTGAAAGGCATTCGTGTGTTGATGATTGCATGCATGTGTATGCATACTTCTGTGTGCAACGAGGGGCATTCCAGTCTGACCCTTTAAGGTAGTGCCCTGATTGCAGCTTGACCATAGATGAGATTAGTTTAGATTGCTACTTCCCTGTCCCATCAACAGCCCATACAGCGAGGGAGAGAGAGAGAGAGAGAGAGAGAGAGAGAGAGAGAGACAATACCAATACCTGACAGAGGGGAGGCAGCAAGGACTGTCTCCCTTAACTGCTTCAGTGCAATTCCAAAAAATCCAATTTACGACGTGGCTCTGTGTCTGTCATGGAAGGGAATTAAATATTACCCATAATTCACTCTGAGCTCTCCTCGGGTCAGCGCCTCTGGCAGAGCCATGGCAGGCATAGTGACATCACTCCAGGGTGCAATAATAGTGTGACACTGAGGATGTTAACCTTTAACTCTGTCTGTTTCATCCTTTCCTATCTGCGGTGTCCATATTAGGACAGACTCAGTCTCATCAGGATTTTACCTGTCAAGTTATTTCACTGCTGGTGGGTTAAGAACCGCTGCAGTGGACAATTCAACAAATTCACCTGAATTACCTGTCAGTCACATTTCTAATGAACACAGGCAAGGGAACTCTTTTAAAATGGCATCTGCTCAAACTAAATGCAATGTTTTCCACAGTACAGAGTCACCTGTGACTTGGTGGTACACCTAAGCTCTGGGAGTTGCTACTGTTGAGCTAGTGTCTGTTTAGCTTTGCTAGCCCTATTCGCTATGTAGTGCACTACATTGGACTAGAACCCTATGGACCCTGATCAAAAGTAGTGCACTACATAGGGAATAGGCTGCCGTGTGGGACACCTGCTCTGTCAAGTCGCCCGGCCGCCACCAGAGCCTCAATTACCTGACTGACGTTTCATTAGTGGCTGCTGCTGATCATATGCCTAAGAGTCAGGGAGGTGCACAACGGTGTTGAGAGGAGATGAGGGAGGAGCGGAGAGAGGGAGGAGAAGAGAGGGAGAAGAGGAGAGAGGGTGGAAAGGAGAGAGGGAGGAGAGGAGAGAGGGAGGAGTGAGGTAGAAAAAAGGGAGGCGAGGAGTGTTTAGGAGAGGAGAGAGGAAGGAAGCAGATAGGGAGGAAAAAGGGAGGAGCGGGAGGAGAGGAGGGGGGAGATGAGAGAGGGAGGAAAGGACAGGGGAGAGGGAAAGGGAGATGGAGGAGAAAGGATATGAGAGAGGGAGGAAAGGAGAGGAGAGAGGGAGAGGGAGAGGGAGGAGAAAGGATATGAGAGAGGGAGGATAAATGAGATGAGAGAGGAAGGAAAACGGGAGGAGGGGAGTGTTTAGGAGAGGAGAGAGGAAGGAAGGAGATAGGGAGGAAAAAGGGAGGAGCGGGAGGAGAGGAGAGAGGGAGGAGAAAGGAGATGAGAGAGGGAGGAGAGGAGAGAGAGAAAGGGAGCAGAGGGGAGGGGTAGGCTTCACTTCTTACTGCCTTACAACCTCATCTGCTGTCAGTGTCAGACACACATTACATTACAGTCATTTAACAAATGAATGAACCCGCATGCGCTTGTGTGTGAGGTCTTGACAGGGTTGGGATGAGGTCTGTGTGGGGGGCTTAATGAGACCCCCAGACTGAGCTGTTCCTCCACAGACATTATGGTTGACAGACTTCTACTTCACACAGTGTGTGTGTGTGTGTGTGTGTGTGTGTGTGTGTGTGTTTGTGTGTGTGTGTGTGTGTGTGCTCCCCAGACAGACAGCATGGTTAACTGCCAGACACCCCCAGAGATTAAGGCCGAGGAGAGAGACCTCCGGAAGAGAGAGACCGGAGGAGAGAGACCAGAGGAGAGAGACCAGAGGAGAGAGACCGGAGGAGAGAGACCAGAGGAGAGAGACCGGAGGAGAGAGACCGGAGGAGAGAGACCAGAGGAGAGAGACCGGAGGAGAGAGACCGGAGGAGAGAGACCAGAGGAGAGAGACCGGAGGAGGAGAGAGACCAGAGGAGAGAGACCGGAGGAGAGAGACCGGAGGAGAGAGATAGAGGAGAGAGACCGGAGGAGAGAGACCAGAGGAGAGAGACCGGAGGAGAGAGACCAGAGGAGAGAGACCTCCGGAGGAGAGAGACCGGAGGAGAGAGACCAGAGGAGAGAGACCGGAGGAGAGAGACCGGAGGAGAGAGACCAGAGGAGAGAGACCGGAGGAGAGAGACCGGAGGAGAGAGACCAGAGGAGAGAGACCAGAGGAGAGAGACCGGAGGAGAGAGACCAGAGGAGAGAGACCAGAGGAGAGAGACCAGAGGAGGAGAGAGACCAGAGGAGAGAGACCGGAGGAGAGAGATAGAGGAGAGAGACCGGAGGAGAGAGACCGGAGGAGAGAGACCAGAGGAGAGAGACCGGAGGAGAGAGACCGGAGGAGAGAGACCAGAGGAGGAGAGACCGGAGGAGAGAGACCGGAGGAGGAGACCGGAGGAGAGAGACCAGAGGAGAGAGACCAGAGGAGAGAGACCAGAGGAGGAGAGAGGAGAGAGAGACCAGAGGAGGAGAGAGACCAGAGGAGGAGAGAGACCAGAGGGAGAGACCGGAGGAGGAGAGAGACCAGAGGAGAGAGACCGGAGGAGAGACCGGAGGAGGAGAGAGACCGGAGGAGAGAGACCAGAGGAGAGAGACCGGAGGAGGAGAGAGACCGGAGGAGAGAGACCAGAGGAGAGAGACCAGAGGAGAGAGACCGGAGGAGAGAGACCGGAGGAGAGAGACCGGAGGAGAGAGACCGGAGGAGAGAGACCAGAGGAGAGAGACCAGAGGAGAGAGACCGGAGGAGAGAGACCAGAGGAGAGAGACCAGAGGAGAGAGACCAGAGGAGGAGAGAGACCAGAGGAGAGAGACCGGAGGAGAGAGATACAGGAGAGAGACCGGAGGAGAGAGACCGGAGGAGAGAGACCAGAGGAGAGAGACCTCCGGAGGAGAGAGACCGGAGGAGAGAGACCAGAGGAGAGAGACCGGAGGAGAGAGACCGGAGGAGAGAGACCGGAGGAGAGAGACCGGAGAGGAGGAGAGAGACCGGAGGAGAGAAACCGGAGAGAGAGACCAGAGGGAGAGACCAGAGGAGAGACCAGAGAGGAGAGAGACCGGAGGAGAGAGACCGGAGGAGAGACCGGAGGAGAGGAGGAGAGACCGGAGGAGAGAGACCAGAGAGAGAGACCAGAGGAGAGAGACCGGAGGAGAGAGACCAGAGGAGAGAGACCGGAGGAGAGAGACCAGAGGAGAGAGACCGGAGGAGAGAGACTGGAGGAGAGAGACCAGAGGAGAGAGACCAGAGGAGAGAGACCGGAGGAGAGAGACCAGAGGAGAGAGA
Organism: Oncorhynchus nerka; assembly: GCF_034236695.1. Taxonomy (NCBI): domain Eukaryota; kingdom Metazoa; phylum Chordata; class Actinopteri; order Salmoniformes; family Salmonidae; genus Oncorhynchus; species Oncorhynchus nerka. The sequence continues at coordinate 14,160,982 of NC_088420.1, read as the reverse complement.
CCAGAGGAGAGAGACCGGAGGAGAGAGACCGGAGGAGAGAGACCAGAGGAGAGAGACCTCCGGAGGAGAGAGACCGGAGGAGAGAGACCAGAGGAGAGAGACCGGAGGAGAGAGACCGGAGGAGAGAGACCAGAGGAGAGAGACCGGAGGAGAGAGACCGGAGGAGAGAGACCGGAGGAGAGAGACCAGAGGAGAGAGACCAGAGGAGGAGAGAGACCGGATGAGAGAGACCGGAGGACAGAGACCGGAGGAGAGAGACCAGAGGAGAGAGACCAGAGGAGAGAGACCGGAAAGTTTTTGTCTTTCCTTACTTTGGTACAACTCTATTAACGACCAGTTGGTTTACATCTTGTTCCAGTCCAGTGTTTCCAGTCCAGTGTTTATAATAAGAAATACACAGGTATTGGTCAAATGAATAACTGTGAGAATAACTACTATAAGGAAGTTTGTAGTGAGGTGCTGTGGTTAGAGTCCCCCACCATGTCTGTCTGTCTGTCTGTCTGTCTGTCTGTCTGTCTGTCTGTCTGTCTGTCTGTCTGTCTGTCTGTCTGTCTGTCTGTCTGTCTGTCTGTCTGTCTGTCTGTCTGTCTGTCTGTCTGTCGGTCTGTCTGTCTGTCTGTCTGTCTTTTCAGTCTGCCTGCCTGCCTGCCTATATGCAGCTCAGTTTCCACCTCATTTTGTGGGCAGTGTGCACATAGCCTGTCTTCTCTTGAGAGCCATGTCTGCCTACGGCGGCCATTCTCAATAGCAGGGCTATGCTCACTGACTCTGTATATAGTCAAAGGCTTTAAGGCTTTAAGGCTTTCCTTAAGTTTGGGTCAGTCACAGTGGTCAGGTATTCTGCCACTGTGTACTCTCTGTTTAGGGTCAAATAGCATTCTAGTTTGCTCTGTTTTTTTGTTAATGCTTTCCAATGTGTCAAGTAATTATCTTTTTGTTTTCTCATGATTTGGCTGGGTCTAATTGTGCTGCTGTCCTGGGGCTCTGTGGGGTCTGTTTGTGTTTGTGAACAGAACCCCAGGACCAGCTTGGTTAGGGGACTCTTCTACAGGTTCATCTCTCTGTAGGTGATGGCTTTGTTATGGAAGGTTGGGGAATCGCTTCCTTTTAGGTGGTTGTAGAATTTAACGGCTCTTTTCTGGATTTTGATAATTAGTGGGTATCAGACTAATTCTGCTCTGCATGCATTATTGGGTGTTCTACGTTGTACACGGAGGATATTTTTGCAGAATTATGCATGCAGAGTCTCAATTTGGTGTTTGTCCCATTTTGTGAAATCTTGGTTGGTGAGCGGGACCCCAGACCTCACAACCATAAAGGGCAATGGGCTCTATGACTGATTCAATTTTTTTTGCCAGATCCTAATTGGTATGTTGAATTTGATGTTCCTTTTGATGGCATAGAATGCCCTGCTTGCCTTGTCTCTCAGATCGTTCACAGCTTTGTGGAAGTTACCTGTGGCGCTGATGTTTAGGCCAAGACATGTATAGCTTTTTGTGTGCTCTAGGACAATGGTGTCTAGATGGAATTTGTATTTGTGGTCCTGGCGACTGGACCTTTTTTGAAACACCATTATTTTGGTCTTACTGAGATTTACTGTCAGGGCCCAGGTCTGGCAGAATCTGTGCAGAATATGTAGGTGCTGCTTAGGCCCTCCTTGGTTGGTGACAGGAGCACCAGATCATCAGCAAACAGTAGACATTTGACTTCAGATTATAGCAGTGTGGGGCCGGGTGCTGCAGACCTTTCTAGTGCCCGCGCCAATTCGTTGATATATATGTTGAAGAGGGTGGGGCTTAAGCTGCATCCCTGTCTCACCCCACAGCCCTGTGGGAAGAAATGTGTGTGTTTTTTGCCAATTTTAACCGCACACTTGTTTGTGTACATGGATTTTATGTCATATGTTTTACCCCCAACACCACTTTCCATCAATTTGTATAGCAGACCCTCATGCCAAATTGAGTCGAAGGCTTTTTTGAAATCAACAAAGCATGAGAAGAGTTTGCCTTTGTTTTGGTTTGTTTGCTTGTCAATTAGGGTGTGCAGGGTGAATACATGGTCTGTTGTATGGTAATTTGGTAAAATGCCAATTTGACATTTGCTCAGTACATTGTTTTCATTGAGGAAATGTACGAGTCTGCTGTTAATGATAATGCAGAGGATTTTCCCAAGGTTGCTGTTGACGGTAGTTATTGGGGTCAAATTTGTCTCCACTTTTGTGGATTGGGGTGATCAGTCCTTGGTTCCAAATATTGGGGAAGATGCCAGAGCTAAGGATGCTCTGAGAGACTCTGGGTTGAGGTCAGTGATAAAGTAGTCTACAGTACTACTGCCAAGAGATGAGCTATAGGTGTACCTACCATAGGAGTCCCCTTGAAGCCTAAAATTGACTATGTACATACCCAGCTTGCGACAGAGCTGCAGGGGTTGTGACCCATTTTTGTTGGTTATGTTGTCATAGTTGTGCCTAGGGGGGCATATGGGGGAGGGAATGCTGTCACCTGCAGGCAGGTGTTTGTCCCCCTGTGTGCTGAGGGTGTCAGGTTCTTGTCCGGTTCTGGCATTTAGGTCGCCACAGACTAGTACATGTCCCTGGGCCTGGAAATGATTGATTTCCCCCTCCAGGATGGAGAAGCTGTCTTCATTAAAGTATGGGGATGCCCCGCCCCCCTTTTGGAAAAGCTGACCACGACTCCATTTTGTTGATCCCTGCCTACAGACAGAAACTAAAAAAATAAGCTCCCACGCTGAGGTCTGTCCAACGCTGGTCCGACCAAGCTGACTCCACACTCCAAGACTGCTTCCATCACGTGAACTGGGATATGTTTCGTATTGCGTCAGATAACAATATTGACGAATACGCTGATTCGGTGTGCGAGTTCATTAGAACGTGCGTTGAAGATATCGTTCCCATAGCAACGATTAAAACATTCCCTAACCAGAAACCGTGGATTGACGGCAGCATTCGCGTGAAACTGAAAGCGCGAACCACTGCTTTTAATCAGGGCAAGGTGACTGGTAACATGACCGAATACAAACAGTGCAGCTATTCCCTCCGCAAGGCTATCAAACAAGCTAAGCGTCAGTACAGAGACAAAGTAGAATCTCAATTCAACGGCTCAGACACAAGAGGCATGTGGCAGGGTCTACAGTCAATCACGGACTACAAGAAGAAAACCAGCCCAGTCACGGACCAGGATGTCTTGCTCCCAGGCAGACTAAATAACTTTTTTGCCCGCTTTGAGGACAATACAGTGCCACTGACACGGCCTGCAACGAAAACATGCGGACTCTCCTTCACTGCAGCCGAGGTGAGTAAGACATTTAAACGTGTTAACCCTCGCAAGGCTGCAGGCCCAGACGGCACCCCCAGCCGCGCCCTCAGAGCATGCGCAGACCAGCTGGCCGGTGTGTTTACGGACATATTCAATCAATCCCTATACCAGTCTGCTGTTCCCACATGCTTCAAGAGGGCCACCATTGTTCCTGTTCCCAAGAAAGCTAAGGTAACTGAGCTAAACGACTACCGCCCCGTAGCACTCACTTCCGTCATCATGAAGTGCTTTGAGAGACTAGTCAAGGACCATATCACCTCCACCCTACCTGACAACCTAGACCCACTCCAATTTGCCCAAATAGGTCCACAGACGATGCAATCTCAACCACACTGCACACTGCCCTAACCCATCTGGACAAGAGGAATACCTATGTGAGAATGCTGTTCATCGACTACAGCTCGGCATTCAACACCATAGTACCCTCCAAGCTCGTCATCAAGCTTGAGACCCTGGGTCTCGACCACGCCCTGTGCAACTGGGTACTGGACTTCCTGACGGGCCGCCCCCAGGTGGTGAGGGTAGGCAACAACATCTCCTCCCCGCTGATCCTCAACACGGGGGCCCCACAAGGGTGCGTTCTGAGCCCTCTCCTGTACTCCCTGTTCACCCACGACTGCGTGGCCACGCAGGCCTCCAACTCAATCATCAAGTTTCCGGACGACACAACAGTGGTAGGCTTGATTACCAACAATGACGAGACGGCCTACAGGGAGGAGGTGAGGGTCCTCGGAGTGTGGTGTCAGGAAAATAACCTCACACTCAACGTCAACAAAACTAAGGAGATGATTGTGGACTTCAAGAAACAGCAGAGGGAACACCCCCCTATCCACATCGATGGAACAGTAGTGGAGAGGGTAGCAAGTTTTAAGTTCCTCGGCATACACATCACAGACAAACTGAATTGGTCTACTCACACAGACAGCATCGTGAAGAAGGCGCAGCAGCGCCTCTTCAACCTCAGGAGGCTGAAGAAATTCGGCTTGTCACCAAAAGCACTCACAAACTTCTACAGATGCACAATCGAGAGCATCCTGGCGGGCTGTATCACCGCCTGGTACGGCAACTGCTCCGCCCACAACCGTAAGGCTCTCCAGAGGGTAGTGAGGTCTGCACAACGCATCACCAGGGGCAAACTACCTGCCCTCCAGGACACCTACACCACCCGATGTTACAGGAAGGCCATAAAGATCATCAAGGACAACAACCACCCGAGCCACTGCCTGTTCACCCCGCTATCATCCAGAAGGTGAGGTCAGTACAGGTGCATCAAAGCTGGGACCGAGAGACTGAAAAACAGCTTCTATCTCAAGGCCATCAGACTGTTAAACAGCCACCACTAACATTGAGTGGCTGCTGCCAACACACTGACACTGACACTGACTCAACTCCAGCCACTTTAATAATGGGAATTGATGGGAAATGATGTAAAATATATCACTAGCCACTTTAAACAATGCTACCTTATATAATGTTACATACCCTACATTATTCATCTCATATGCATACGTATATACTGTACTCTATATCATCTACTGCATCCTTATGTAATACATGTATCACTAGCCACTTTAACTATGCCACTTTGTTTACATACTCATCTCATATGTATATACTGTACTCGATACCATCTACTGTATCTTGCCTATGCTGCTCTGTACCATCACTCATTCATATATCTTTATGTACATATTCTTTATCCCCTTACACTGTGTATAAGACAGTAGTTTTGGAATTGTTAGTTAGATTACTTGTTGGTTATTACTGCATTGTCGGAACTAGAAGCACAAGCATTTCGCTACACTCGCATTAACATCTGCTAACCATGTGTATGTGACAAATAACATTTGATTTGATTTGATTTGATTTACTGGGGGAATATAGGTAGCACACAGGAGGACATTTTTCTCTGTTAAGATAATTTGTAAAAAATGTAAAATGTTCCTGTTTTGATTAATTTAATGGAGTGAGTTAGGTCTGCTCTATACCAAATTAGCATACCCCCTGAGTCCCTTCCCTGTTTCACACCTGGTAGTTTGGTGGATGGGACTACCAGCTGTCTGTAACCTAGAGGGCTACCAGTGGGTCCATCTCTCTATACCAGGTTTCTTGCAGGATGACAATGTCTGTATTACTGATTTCTTTGGTGAAGTCCGGGTTCCTGCTCTTTAGGCCAAAGGCAGATGACCTCAGGCCTTGGATATTCCAGGATGATATAGCTTTGTGTTCCATAAAGTGTCCAATGTTGTTGGTCGTGTGGTTTGGCCTCAGGCCAGTAAGTGTGAGCAGAGCCTGCTGAGCATCTGGTACATGCCATTGGCTTGGGCTAGTGTAAGAGTGGGAGTTGGGCCTGTTTGCCCGCTCACTACCTGGGCGTATGTGTGACTTCCATGTTGAGACCCTCTTTGCGGGGGAGGGGTGCATGGGGTGGGCAGGAGAGGCATAGTTCTGATCTGAGGGGGCATAAATGGGGTGTGGGCATGGTTGACGTGGGGTGGTGTTGATTGGTTGGGGTGGGGGTGTGGATGTGGCTGGGGATGCTGTGGTCTGGATGCAAGTCCTCTTGGCGTGGGTCCTCTATGTGTAGGTCCAGGGGGGGGGGTCTGGGTCTGTGCTGACTGGAGGGTAATCACCTGCTGTTCCAGCTCCACCTTCCTTATCTCCAGCTGGGTAAATGTATCCTTCATTTCAATGAGAGGGTAGTACTCTGTGCTGGGAGGTTGACTTTCCGCTGGGGGTGGCTCGTCTGTGGGGTTATACAATGAAGAGGCCTGGGCTGACCCGCTCAGGATGGGGGTATCTTTCTCAAGGGAGAGCTTCTCCTGCTGGGCTAATTTTTTGATTAGGTGAAAGTCCAGCTGAAACTGTTTGGGGTTACCCTGTACCATTACTGTTCCAGACTTATATACATTTATATTAGCTGACTCAGAGTCCTCGTTGTCATGTATCCTGAGTTTTCACCCCTCGTTAACACCCCCTCTCTTAACAAAGGGGTAGTGTGCTAATATAGCACTGTGCCATGCCAGGGGATGGTTTGTGTGCTGTATAGAATAATAATATTTGGTAGTTGTAAACCTTCCAGGTGATTCTGTAATTCCATCCAAAATCAGCTTGTAGGTTTTGAGTTTTGATTTGAAGTGAGGGTTATGTTGTAGAGGGTAGCATCCTGTATATGTTCCTGACAAAAAAATCAAAGTTTATCTAACTCTAAATCTATCTTTTTTTAAGAAAATGCTGAAAAATGCAGGAGCTCATCTGCTCTCTCTCTGTTTCGCTCTCTCGCTCTCTCTCTCAATTCAATTCAAAGGGCTTTCCTGGCATGAGAAACATGTTTACATTGCCAAAGCAAGTGAAATAAACAATCAGAAATGAACAGTAAACATTACATTCTCAAACGTTTCAAAATAATAGAGACATTTCAAATGATATATTATGGCTATGTACAGTGTTGTAACGATGTGCAAATAGTTAAAGTACAAAATTGAAAATAAATAGAAAGATAAATATTGGTTGTATTTACAAAATTAAATAAATGCTTCACTGGTCGTATCATGTGGCAACGGACAGGTAATTGTTGTTCCATCGATCGATACTATTGTAATGTAATGTTTCCTACAGTGTCGTAAAACTGGGCTTGGTTCAAGGATTCATTAACTGACTGAGCAGAGAGCAGCCACACTAGATGAGCCGTGACCAATGTTGTGTCTCAAATGCCAAACAAATCCCTACAGTACAGTACTTTGGACCAGGGCCCAAGGCACTATGAAGTGAACAGGGTGTCATTTGGGAAGAACACATAGAAAACCTGCATCTGCTCACATAAACCAAACTGAAAAAAATGCATACTATGGTATCAGGACCATTATGCAAATTCAGAGAGCTTCTTCATTTCCATATTTTTGAATATTCTACTTGATTATGCAAGGTGAATAGAGAGAGAAGGGAGATGAGGAGTAGGAAAACCTCATAAAGTCCTTATTAAGAGACGATGGGAGTAACTATGTTTTATATGAGGGCAATCAAACATTTAACGCAAAGGCCCTCCTGTAGACAAACAGCGTTTAAATTAGTCAATTAGACAGCCAGTATCCACTGGCCTACGAGCACTGGAAACACACACACACATACACGGTCAGATCTTCAGAAATGTTTGTCTGGGGAAAAAAAGTCATAAAATACTAAAGTAGTTAACTACTTTGACATGGAAAATGTGTAAATATTGATTGCTAGAGGGCTGGTTAGTTGTTGTCTTTAAATCAGGAAGGACATGTGTAATATCTGACAGATTCAAAATGATTCACTTAACATGATCTCTCCTCCCAATTAATGTTCTGTGTATTAAAACTGGAACGACCGATTAATATAAGTACCTATGTGGATGTGGTGTCAGATCTCTCTCTCTCTTTCTCTTTTCATCCTCCTCGCTCTCTCTCCCTCCTTCGCTCTCCGTCTCCTTGTTGTCTGAGGCCCGCTCTGTCAGGCCCAACACACAATTACAGAGTGTGATTGCTATCAGGCGGGACAGGGAGCCACCTAAATGAGGGCCTAAATAGGATTTTCTACATGGCGACGCGTGTGGCCATCCGGCCCCTGACATGGTAATGAAACACTAGACATCACAATCAGGCCCCTGATCCTATTCATACTGAGACACATTACTCTCACCTCTCATAATTACAGTGGAGTGACAGACGTGAGGGGTAGGAGGCGGAGGAGGAGGAGGAGGAGCTCGATGTCTGGAAGAAGCAGAAGGACGGAGGAAGGAAGTAAGAAGGATGCATGGAACAGGAGGAGGACAACATTGCCGTTTGGAAGGGGGTGCAAAAGAGGAGGGGGAGGTGAGGAGGAGGAGGAGGAAGAGGAGGAGGAAGAGGAGGGGAGGAGGAGGAAGAGGAGGAGATGAGGAGGAGGGGATGAGGAGGAGGAGGAGGAGATTTGACGGGGGATGAGGTGGAGGAGGTGAGGAGGAGAGGAGGAGGAGGAGGAGAGGGGGAGAGGAGGAGGAGGGGAGGAGGAGGAGGAGGTGAGGAGGAGGAGGAGGAGGAGAGGGTGGAGGAGGAGGAAGTGAGGACGAGGAGGAGGGGATGAGGAGGGAGGAGGAGGTGAGGAGGTGAGGAGGAGGAGGAGAGGAGTAAGCGAGGAGGAGGAGCAGAAGGAGAGGAGGAGGAGGAGGTGAGGAGGAGGAGGAGGAGGATGAGGAGAGGAGGAGGAGGAGGAGGAGAGGAGGAGGAGGAGAGGAGGAGGAGAAGATGAGGAGGAGGTGAGGAGGGAGGAGAAGAGGAGGAGGCGAGGAGGATAGGAGGAGAGGGGGAAGAGGAGGAGAGGACGAGAAGAGGAGAAGGAGAAGGCGAGGTGGAGGAGAGGGCTGTTACAACAGGTTTAAGTGGCTTCTTTTCCTAGCTTTTTTTCCGGGACATATTCACTGGCTTGGGCAGGAATCAGCAATAGAGGGAACAAGACCAAAGCCTATCAGATTGAGGTTGACTATCTTTGTGTCCTTGACAGGCCTGTCACAATAGTTTGGCCTGTCACAATAGTTTGACAGAGAAATCCGATGATAAGCTCCCAAAAAAAAAATGAAAAGAGCGATTGCTAATACTCTCCAAATGGGCATTTCAATCAATGTGTGTGTGTGTGTGTGTGTGTGTGTGTGTGTGTGTGTGTGTGTGTGTGTGTGTGTGAATGTGTGTGTGTGTGTGTGTGTGTGTGTGTGTGTGTGTGTGTGTGTGTGTGTGAATGTGTGCGTGTGTGTGTATGTGTGTGTGTGTGTGTGTGTGTGTGTGTGTGTGTGTGTGTGTGTGTGTGTGAATGTGTGCGTCTGTGTGTGTATATGTGCCTGTTTAAAAAAATATATATATATTTCACCTTTATTTAACCAGGTGGGCTAGTTGAGAACAAGTTCTCATTTACAACTGCTACCTGGCCAAGATAATGCAAAGCAGTGCGACACAAACAACAACACAGAGTTACACATGGAATAAACAAACATACAGTCAATAGTACAATAGCGAAAGTCTATATACAATGTGTGCAAAAGAGGTAGGATAAGGGGGGTGAGGCAATAAATAGGCCATAGTGACAAAATTATTACAGTATGGCAAATTAAAACACTAGGGTGATAGATGTGCAGAAGATGAGTGTGCAAGTAGCGGTGCAAGAAATAAAAAAAATAAAAAAATAAATAACAATATGGTGATGAGGTAGTTGGATGGGATATTTACAGATTAGCTATGTACAGGTGCAGTGATCTATGAGCTGTGTGTATCCTGTGTGTGTGTGTGTATCCTGTGTGTGTGTGTGTGTGTGTATCCTGTGTGTGTGTGTGTGTGTGTGTATCCTGTGTTCTTTTGTCTCCTTCTCCCCTCACAGGTGAAAATCATCACTCCCCAATCAGTCACCAATCCAATCATCAATCAGAAGACACACCTCCTCCTGTTTCCTACCCTATCACAGTTCCTTTCCCTTGGTTTAAAACCCCTGTCAGTTGTTTGCTCTAGAGCTCAATCTCTCTGTAAATGCCATGTCTGTAGGTCTCTGTGGTTTACGCTCTCTTTGTGTATTAACCTCTCTTTTGTTTGAGCACCTCCATAGCTCTTTGTCCTCACCTGTGAGTATTGTTTTTGGTTATGGTGTGTGTTTGTTTGCAGGTGGGAACAGGGGAAACCAAGACAAGTCGCCCATGGGCATACACTACCCGTAGGTAGACTTTGTTAAATACACTAGTTAGAACTGGGCGGACCACCCACTGTATTTTTGGTTAGTTAGTTAGCTGTTGTTAAAGTAGGCTAGTCTAGCTTAGGGGTGTTTTTGAATACTTATTGTTTCTTTCCTTGGGTCCAGCTCAGCCCCTTTTCCTGCTCCCCCCATTACCGTGTGTTTATTAATAAACCCTGAGTTTGACGGTAGATTTCAGTAGTCGTGGTTATTTCATTCTCACTTTTACTTTGTCACAATTATAATTTGCATGAGTTATGTTACGGGTCTCATTACCATCCCCCCCTAGACTGTCGGGCCAAAAGGGATTCGTAACAGCGTGCAACGAGTGGGTGCTGCTATGGTAACCAGTGAGCTGAGATGAGGCGGGGCTTTACCTAGCAACGACTTATAGATGACCTGGAGTCAGTGGGTTTGGCGACGAATAGGAAGCGCGGGCCAGCCAACGAGAGCATACAGGTCGCAGTGGTGGGTGGTATATGGGGCTTTGGTGACAAAACTGGTGGCACTGTGATAGACTGCATCTATTTGGTATGACATCGCAAAAGTCAAGGATCGGAAGGATAGTCAGTTTTGCTGGGATATGTTTGGCAGCATGAATGAAGGATGCTTTGTTGCGAAATAGGAAGCCGATTCTAGATTTCATTTTGGATTGGAGATGCTTTATGTGAGTCTGGAAGGAGAGTTTTCAGTCTAACCAGACACCTAGGTATTTGTTGTTGTCCTCATATTCTAAGTCAGAACCGTCCAGAGTAGTTGGAGGCCACGAAAGGAGAGTTGTATGGCATTGAAGCTCGTCTGGAGGTTAGTTAACAAAGTGTCCAAAAAAGGGCCAGAAGTATACAGAATGGTGTCGTCTGCGTAGAGGTGGATCAGAGAATCACCAGCAGCAAGAGCGACATCATTGATGTATACAGAGAAAAGTCGGCCCGAGGATTGAACCCTGTGGCACCCCCATAGAGACTGCCAGAGGTCCGGACAATAGACCCTCCAATTTGACACACTGAACTCTGTCAGAGAAGTAGTTGGTGAACCAGGCGAGGCAGTAATTTGAGAAACCAAGGCTCTTGAGTCTGCCGATAAGAATGTGGTGATTGACAGAGTCGAAAGCCTTGGCCAGCTGCACAGTATTGTCTCTTATCGATGGCGGTTATGATGCCGTTTAGGACCTTGAGTGTGGCTGAGGTGCACCCATGACCAGCTTGGAAACCAGATTGCATAGCGGAGAAGGAACGGTGGGATTCGAAATGGTCGGTGTTCTGTTTGTTAACTTGGCTTTCGAAGACCTTAGAAAGGCAGGGTAGGATAAATATAGGTCTGTAGCAGTTTGGGTCTAGAGTGTCTCCCCCTTTGAAGAGGGGGATGACCGCAGCCGCTTTCCAATCTTTGGGGATCTCAGACAATACAAAAGAGATTGAACAAGCTAGCAATAGGGGTTGCAACAATTTCGGCAGATCATTTTAGGAAGAGAGGGTCCAGATTGTCTAGCCCTGCTGATATGTAGGGTTCCAGATTTTGCAGCTCTTTCAGAACATCAGCTGTCTGGATTTGGGTGAAGGAGAAATGGGGGAGACTTGGGCAAGTTGCAGTGAGGGGTGCCGTGCTGTTGACCAGGGTAGGGGTAGCCAGGTGGAAAGCATGGCCAGCTGTAGAAAAATGCTTGTTGAAATTCTCAATTATTGTGTATTTATCGGTGGTGACAGTGTTTCCTAGCCTCAGTGCAGTGGAAAGCTGGGAGGAGGTGCTCTTATTCTCCAAGAACCTTACAGTGTCCCAGAACGTTTTGGAGTTAGTGCTAGTTTGAAAAAGCTAGCCTTATTGCGGGGATATTCGATGCTAATGCAGTACACCACAGGATGTTTTTGTGCTGGTCAATCAGTTTGCATATGGTATCCAGGGCACAGCTGGGGGCAGAAGGTGGTCTATAGGTGGTCTATAGCAACGGTAAGAGACTTGTTTCTGGAGAGGTGGATTTTTAAAAGTAGAAGCTCGAATTGTTTGGGTACAGACCTGGATAGTAAGACAGAATTCTGCAGGCTATCCCTGCAGTAGATTGCAACTCCGCCCCCCTTGGCAGTTCTATCTTGTCGGAAAATGTTATTGTTAGGGATGGAAATTTCAGGGGTTTTGGTGGTCTCCTATGCCAGGATTCAGACACGGCTAGGGAAACCGGGTTTGCAGAGTGTGCTAGGGCAGTGAATAAAACAAACTTAGGGAGGCTTCTATGCATGTTTGTGTGTGCGTGTGCGCGCGTGTGTGTGTGTGTGTGTGTGTGTGTGTGATCGGATGTTGCAAATTAGATTTTGTGTATTTGAGAAAATCCATCATTAGTCTGGTGGAGGACCACTTGAACAATGTAATAGACGCCAAGAGATAGAGAGACCAAACAGAATGACAACATGCTCCAGCTAGTCAACATATCCACCCAGGAGACTTTCTCCGTTCCACTGTGGAGGCCCAAGGGTATTATTCACCTTCTGTGTGTCCTTAACACGGAACCCAGACTGGCTGTGCGCGTGCGCTATCGTGCATACATTTATTTTGTCTCCCTACACCAAACGCGATCACGACACTCAGGTTAAAATATCAAAACAAACTCTGAACCAATGACATTAATTTGGGGACAGGTCAAAAAGCATTAAACATGTATGGCAATTTAGCTAGTTAGCTTGCACTTGCTAGCTAATTTGTCCTGGGATATAAACATTGAGTTGTTATTTTACCTGAAATGCACAAGGTCTTCTAGTCTGACAATTTAATCCACACATAAAACGGCCAACTGAATCGTTTCTAGTCATCTCTCCTCCTTCCAGCCTTTTTCATCTTTGAACTTATATGATGATTGGCATCTACACTTTTACCACAACAACCGCCAAAACATTTCATCTTTCAATCACCCACGTGGGTATAACCAATGAGGAGATGACACGTGGGTACCTGCTTCTATAAACCAATAAGGAGATGGGAGAGGCAGGACTTTCAGCGCGATCTGTGTCAGAAATAGAAAGGAATTCTATTTTAGCCCTTTCATCACAGACGCTTGTTGGCGCTCGCGAGTAGTGTGGGTGCAATAATTAAATAACATGGATTTCTAAATTTATTTTGCAACGCTCGCGCACTAGACGTGTCCGGTCTGGTCAGCATGTAACCCTAACCTAACTATGTGCTGTCAGCTCCAGGCATGGAGATGCCTCCTATTTCATCTTCACATAATAATAATAATATTAATAATAATAATTAGGTGGGTGCTTACATTTTACAAATGTGTATTCAACGCATGTGCGAATTGGAGTTTTTTGCGTATTCCCCCTGAGACACCCTTGGAAATGTTTATAAATATATACACACACACACACACACACACAGTGTCAATGTCTTGTCCTCTGGTCTGACCAGGATCAGCTGTGGCATCAGGGGAGGTGGTGATGAACAGTAAGGTTAGTTTAGTGGAGCTCTCACTCACATCTGCAGCACAGACTCAAGAGAGGTATGAGTAGAGAGTATGGCCCTTTCTCTTCCTCTTGGACAATCCACTATGACTGAACTGGGCAGGGGGGTTGTAACCATAGAATTCAAATTATTCTCATTTTAGTTCTGTGGTTGGATCCTTGTCCTCCTCTAGAGTGGAGAAAGGGTAAGGGCTTGGGTTGTATAACATGTCATCACTCTACAACCACCCTGGTCTACAACCACCTTGATGCACATTTGGCCAACTGCAGTCCCTTAGAGACACATAATGTCTAGGCTTTTGTTTAGCCAAGCTCTGAAACACCTCAGATATTGAACTTCAGCTGACACTTAGGATGTCCTAATATGGACACGGTAGCCCTGTGCTACAGTGGGAAACACTGAGTATCAAACCGTTGGAGTTGCATATCAATAGTGCAACAGTGGAACATCTGGCTGTTGCCCAGAGGTTGTTGATGTTGTCGTTGTGCCACTCTGGTGTCTCCTGTAACAGCCACAGCCAGAAGGGATAAGCAGGCCCCAGCACCGACCCCGACCCCACCACAGAGCCAGTCTACTGTTCATTCACGACTTATCTCAATTCAGGGCCAATCTTCTCTTCTTTTTGGTTTGGAACTGAGTATCTGTCACAGGTGGGCTACCACCCACAGGGGCAGAGAGGATAAGAGAGGAACCCTATGGCTGTGTCCCAAACGGCACCATTTTCCCTATATGGGGCACTACTAACCCTCCTGGGGCTCTGGTCAAAAGTTGTGCACTATATAGGGTATATGGTGTCATTTTGGCTACAGACAATGACTGCCTCATCAGTACCAGGAGACACACTCTCTCAATACAACAAATAGTGTGTGAGAATGAGTTGGGTGTGTTCTTGTTAGAGGAAATTATAGTTTAGATGATTAATTATGTATACATTATTGATTAGAACCATTTATTCTAATACTATTATGGTATGAAAAGTAAAAGTTATTGGTTAAGCTGTTACTGAAAATGTAAGCAGAACGAATTAATTGTCTGGGCCTCTTGGGAAGTTAACGGAGGAGCGAGGCTATGGCTTGTCAGACAGATAAGAAATGTCTGGGAGTTGTTCCAGACCTAATGAACAATAGGCTCTTGTGAGAATCGGAGAGAGGGGGGAAACTGATGATGTCATGTTCAGTTTATAACCTGTGGAAAAATGTGTATGCGGGAGTACTCTCTTGTAATAAACGCTGTTACTTTTGGCTTTTAAGACTGGTCTCAATCTACTTCATGCATAATTAATGAACTTACAATTCATTAATTAATTAGAAATGAGTGAGAATTGGTTTTGGCAATTAAACATAAAGGAATTTAGAATTCCTCTATCAGTTCTGTATTATGGCATTGTTTAATAAAGGATAGGAGAGTTCACTTCAGAACTAGGTAAGTGACATGGATGAACTACCGACAGCGTAGCGCTGAGCAGCACAGGACTGGTGATGGAGATACTATGGATGAAAACCACAGAAATGTGTTATATTCACTATAATTACAACATTCCCTGGACTAATTGGAATGCTGTCAGCAAGGTAAATGCTTTGTTACCCGGTTAGTGACGTTCCAGCCCGTCCAGCCTGTCCAGCCCCGGCTTTCCACGGTACAATCTGTGTGATGAGGACAGCTTTGTGGCTGGTGTCAACTCAGGGATGTTTACTCTGAGCAGCAGCAAGAGCAGAGATGGCTGGTTGGCACTGACCTGACACACACATCACACCTTCCACCACACACACCTTCCACCACACACACCTACCACCACACACACCTACCACTAAACACACCTACCACTAAACACACCTACCACTAAACACACCTACCACCACATACACCTACCACCACATACACCTACCACCACACACACCTCCACCACACACACCTACCACACACACACCACCACACACACCTACCACTAAACACACCTACCACTACACACACCTACCACCACACACACCTACCACTAAACACACCTACCACCACACACACTTACCACTAAACACACCTACCACCACACACACCTACCACCACATACACCTACCACCACACACACCTACCACTAAACACACCTACCACTAAACATACCTACCACCACATACACCTACCACCACATACACCTACCACCACATACACCTACCACTAAACACACCTACCACCACACACACCTACCACCACACACCTACCACCACACACACCTACCACCACACACACCTACCACTAAACACACCTACCACTACACACACCTACCACTACACACACCTACCACTACACACACCTACCACCACACACACCTACCACTAAACACACCTACCACTACACACACCTTCAACTACACACACCTACCACTACACACACCTACCACTAAACACACCTACCACCACACACACCTACCACTAAACACACCTACCACCACACACACCTACCACCACACACCTACCACCACATACACCTACCACTACACACACCTACCACCACACACCTACCACCACATACACCTACCACTACACACACCTACCACTACACACACCTTCAACTACACACACCTACCACTACACACACCTACCACCACACATACCTACCACACACACACCTACCACCACACAGACCTACCACCACACACACCTACCACCACACACACCTACCACCACACACACCTACCACCACACACACCACCACCACACACACCTTCCACCACACACACCTACCACCACACACACCTACCACACACACCTACCACTACACACACACCTACCACTAAACACACCTACCACCACACACACCTACCACTAAACACACCTACCACCACACACACCTACCACCACACACACCTACCACCACACACCTACCACCACATACACCTACCACTACACACACCTACCACCACACACACCTACCACCACACACCTACCACCACATACACCTACCACTACACACACCTACCACCACACACACACACCTACCACTACACACACCTTCAACTACACACACCTACCACTACACACACCTACCACCACACACACACCTACCACCACACAGACCTACCACCACACACACCTACCACCACACACACCTACCACCACATACACCTACCACCACACACACCTTCCACCACACACACCTTCCACCACACACACCTTCCACCACACACACCTACCACTAAACACACCTACCACTAAACACACCTACCACCACACACACCTACCACCAAACACACCTACCACCACACACACCTACCACCACATACACCTACCACTACACACACCTACCACCACACACACCTACCACCAAACACACCTACCACCACACACACCTACCACCACACACACCTACCACTAAACACACCTACCACTACACACACCTACCACCACACACACCTACCACCACACACCTCCACTTACAACACATTTCCTCAATTGTTTACTTGGACAGATTTTCTTTGAACAAACCCAAACACGTAAACTGAAAACATATCCATCGCCATAGTGGCTTTGATACAATTCCAGCTATGTATTTTATGGAGTGGCTATTTAAACCAGGCTGTTGACAGCTGTCATCTGAATTAGCCGTCTCCTGGGCGTACTAATACTATGTGACGTGGTGACGAGACACAAGGTTGTTCTATTACGCCCTTCGGCCTAGGCCGCAGGATGGATGTAGTGTCAGGGCAGTAAAGAGATGGGCTGTGCGTGTGTTTCGGTGTGTTTTTCTGTGGGTATGTCCTTCTGTGTGTGTGTGTGGGGGGGGGGGGGGATTCTCTCTGGTCTCTCTGGTCTTTCACTGACTAGTCTCTCTCTAGTCTCTCTGGTTTCTCTCTCTTTGGTGCCTCTCTGGTCTTTCTCTCTCTGGACTCTCTCTAGCTAGTCGCTCTCTCTCTTGTCTCTCTCTGGTCTCATTTTCTCTCTCTTTGGTGTCCCTTGTCTCTGTTTGGTCTCTCTCGTTCTAGTTTTTCTGGTCTATCTCTGGTCTCTCTCTCTCTGATTTTTCTCTCTCTAGTCACTCTCTGGTCTCTCTTTCCCTGGCCTGTTTCTGTTTTTTTTCTTTCTTAGGGTAGGTCAAGGACACATGCATATTTATGGAGGGGACTGGCACAGGATCAATGGCTTCTAATTGTTTTCTCCTGGTTGGCGGGGGGAGGGACATGCCAGTGTCATATTGATCTGTTTGAACTGAGGCCACTCACAGATCACCAATGGGAGACCTTTACCTGATGGTGTGTGTGTACACACAAAATTACATTGAAGTCAGGTGATGAGAGGTGATTGCGCCTCATTCCACTGCTCATTGCATAGCCCCCTTTATCTGGTAATAATGCCCAACGATGAACCAAAATGTCTCATAGATTAAATTATTTTAATTCCATTTAATTTCATTTTTTTTCTGTGAGCTTGATGCTCAGTTTCTGTAGAGATAAATCAGATCAAGTCTGACCTGTGCGATGTAGTTGGGAGTTGTAGTCTTCAACAGTCCGCTATTCTACAGACTTTAACTCATACAATGTGGTAATTAAGAGAACATACGACAGGGATAGAAAGCAGTTGCTTTATGACTCTACCTGAAAACACATCTAAGTGATTGATAGTTGGTATCCAGCAGTCATAAAATATGCCTCATTTACTTTGAAGAACTACGAAAATAGGGATTTTGTCAGAGAGCATAGGCAACAGCTCTATAGAGATGAGATGATGACATGGAATGAAATAATAAAGTCATCAAATAAAACAAGATGTAATATACACAACATCTGAAATATTTTATTAAAGTAAAGTAATATGAATAAATAATGGTTAATAAGTGATAAGCAGTAATGGGCAGTCACTACTACCATCATGGGACTTAGTGCATTTAAAACCCATGCATGTAAGCCCTGGCTGAGAGTGAATAGGCATATTTTACTGAGCCTGGATGGGTGTCAATGTTACACACTGTAGTTTCATGGTCCATCTCCTCTCACTCTTTTCCTCTCCTGACTTCTCCCTCTCTCTCCTCTATCACCTCTCCCTCTCCCCTCATTAACCCTCTCATTCCCTCTCCCTAACTCATCTCTCCATTTCTTCTTCTCTTTCTCTCTTTTCCCCATTCTCTCTCCTGTCCTCTCTCTCTCCCGTCCTCTCTCTTTCCCTCTCTTTCTCTTTCTTTCTCTCTCTCTCTTTCTCTCTTTCTTTTTTCTCTCTCTCTTCTCTCTTCTCTCCGGTTTCAGCTCCAGTGACACTAAATGAAGTGGTTCTCCATTCGTTCCTGTGACATAGTGATACCTAACCTGAACTGTTCTTGTTCTGAGCCCATCAAGCTCGTTGGATAGAGAACAGTTTGGTAAGTCTTTGTACCAACCAGTACATAAGTGACAGGTTCTTAGAGTCTGTGTTGTGCTGGCAGAGTGAAGTAGTGACAAAACACAAATGATTTGTTTCATCATTTAATACATAACAGGGAAAGTTGACTTTTTCAGTGGGGGCCTATCCCACTGGCCCAAGAACATATACAAATCATGCAATTTAAAATTACACTAACAATCAAAGAAACAAACAAGAACATTTCCCCCCATTCTCCGGAAAACCACCTTACCTCTGGTCTGTGTTCCCTCCTGTGGGCAGCCGCACCTGTGACATAAGGACTTCCTAACAAGACAAGCTATACATAATTACAGTGTTAAGATTGGACTGTCCTAATATGGACACCGTTCACACCGAGGCTGAGACTGAGACTGTCTTAACATAGATACCATACCTAATGCATACTGAAGTTCAGTAATGGGGTATTTGTGGTAGGTCAACTAGAGCTGTGGCCAGGTCTTTGTGGGAAGAACAGATGTGTAATACTGCAACCCCCTCTGGGGTTATTAAAGAGTTGCGTTCACCAGCCTGAGGTTTCTCTCACACAGATTAAAACTTTGGATATTGAAGCTCCCTGTGATTATTGAAGATTATTGAGCTTTGGTTTTATTGTCCTCAGCAAAATGAACACACACACCATAATATTTCCCTCATACATCCATACTGGCACAATTGCAGCCATCATTACAGAGAATCATAGGGGAATTAGATTCCACATTTTCATGTTTTTCTCAGAGAGTCTGGCTGTTTTACATAGCAATCTGAGGTTAAGGTACCAATCAGACTATCCTGGCCAATGGAAGCATACATTTTAATATTTGCTATGCCAGAACTGGTAAAAGGATATAAAGTAAGATGGCGCCGGAGAAGGCAGACATTTTACGTGGCCCAGCCGATTGAGTTTTTTGTTTGTTTATTTTCATTGTTTGTAACTTGTTTTTTAACTTATTTTGTACATAATGTTGCCGCTACCGTCTCTTATGACAGAAAATAACTTCTAGACATCAGGACTACGATTACTCACTACGGATTAGCAGAATTATTTTTTTCCTTTCATGACTCTGACGAGCCCGACGAGAAGGATATACTGCTTCCTCGGGAACAAGCCCCGATCCCTGTGATCTGCGTGAAGAGGAGGCGGAGAAAGAGGGACCGAAGGTCTTCCGAGAATTCGTAGGTGATCGAATAAACCCCCATTTCCCTCCATTCTACTAACAAATATCAACATACAGCTGGCTGGTTATACGCTGCACTGGCAGGATAGAACAACCACGTCTGGTAAGACAAGGGGCGGCGGACTATGTATTTTTGTAAACAACATCTGGTACATGATATCTAAGGAAGTCTCAAGGTTTTGCTCGCCTGAGGTAGAGTTTCTCATGATAAGCTGTAGACCACACTACCTACCTAGAGAGATTTCATCTGTATTCTTTGTAGCTGTTTACATACCACCACAGACAGTCTGGCACTAAGATGGCATTGAATGAGCTGTATTCCGCCATAAGCAAACAAGAAAATTCTCACCCAGAGGCGACGCTCGTAGTAGCCGGGGACTTTAATGCAGGGACACTTAAATCCGTTTTACCAAATTTCTATCAGCATGTTAAATTTGCAACCAGAGGAAAATGAACTCTGGACCACCTATACTCCACACACAGAGACTCATACAAAGCTCTCCCTCGCCCTCCATTTGGCAAATCTGACCATAATTCTATCCTCCCGATTCCTTCTTACATGCAAAAAATGAAGGCAGGAAGCACCAGTGACTAGATCAATAAAAAAAGGGGCCAGATGAAGTAGATTCTAAGCTACAGGACTGTTTTGCACCATCTGGAACACCATCATTCAATTTGACAATGACACAACAGTGGTAGGCCTGATCACTGACAACGATGACACAGCCTATAGGGAGGAGGTCACAGACCTGGCCGTGTGCTGCCAGGACAACAACCTCTCTCTCAACGTGATTAAGACAAAGGAGGTGATTGTGGACTACAGGAAAAAGAGGACCGAGCACGCCCCCATTCTCATCGACGAGGCTGCAGTGGAGCAGGTTGAGAGCTTCAAGTTCCTTGGTTTCCACATCACCAACAAACTAACATGGTCCAAGCACACCAAGACAGTTGTGAAGAGGGCACGACAAAAGCTATTCCCTCTCAGGAGACTGAAAAGATTTGGCATGGGTCCTCAGATCCTCAAAAGGTTCTACAGCTGCACCATCGAGAGCTGTTTGCATCACTGCCTGGTATGGCAACTGCTCGGCCTCCGACCACAAGGCACAACAAAGGGTAGTGCGAACGCCCAGTACATCACTGGTGCCAAGGTTCCTGCCATCCAGGACCTCTATACCAGGCGGTGTCAGAGGAAGACCCTAAACATTGTCAAAGACTCCAGCCACCATCATAGACTGTTCTCTCTGCAACCACATGGCAAGCGGTACTGGAGTGCCAAGTCTAGGTCCAAGACGCTTCTAAACAGCTTCTACCCCCAAGCCATAAGACTCCTGAACATCTAGTCAAATGGCTACCCAGACATTTTTGGAAACTGCATTGTTGGTTAGGGGCTTGTAAAGTAAGCATTTCACTGTAAGGTGTATACCTGTTGTAAAATGTACTAATACGATTTGATTTTAAGTGCTTGTGTCAAATGATAAGCTTGGAATGGCAAAAGCCTTGGTCCCCAAGGCTACTAGTCATAAAATGGACAGACCGAGAGAGAGAGAGGAAAAAGAGTGTACAGGAGAGGTTTGTGTAGCCTGGTCTCAGATAGGCATGTGCACAGATAGGGCTCTACCTGTGCAGAGCACATGTCCCTTCCAGTCTCTAATGTCCCCTTTTCGGTGGTGGTATAATTACCCAGAATGTATTGTGTTTTTTTTATACATTTTGTCTCGTTTTCTTCTGATCCCAGTGTCCACCAGTAGTCTCATACAGTACATGCTTCAGAACCAAAAAGTTGTGCATCTTGATTGTTGACCAATGATATTGGTGAGCAAAGGAGGGTGTGCGCATGTCCAGATTAGTAAACATAATGAAGTTGTTTAATGTCCTCCGGTTTTGCCTGGCAAAACCTACGTTTATCATTCATATAAAATACAGTTTAGCAATATACTTCTTACAATAATGGGTTACCTGGCGATGTGATTGATACTTACCAGATTTCAGATTGGTCTAGATTGGATGGCTGCTGGTTACATGTCTAAAGATAAGCAGCTAAAGCATTGCACTGCCGTCAATATTATGGGACGAAGATGTAACATATTCTGGCGAATTTATTATGATGTTTGTGATGAAGAACTGGGCTACTGGGCTGACAACGAGCAGTCAGTCTGCAGGCAGGCTGCCTTTCAAAGGCATGGCATTGTGCAGACAACGCGCTTGCCATCCGATCCTGCAACTTCCGTATATATTTTACTTGCTCTGGACTCTAGAGAAGTGACACGATATATCTCTAGTGGATATTGGCTGCTAACATGAATGACTTTCAGCTCCAAATGCAGGTGTAAAATATTGTTTACTTCTGTAGCCTATCTTGCATTTTGAAAAATAATCACCTTTATTGCAGGCGACATTTACTCAGCGATTGTGCCCTCATCGGGCTTTGATCATTTGAATCAACTGTGTAGTGTTAGGGTAAAAACCAAAACATTTTCCTCACTGTGGTCAGTAAAGATAATGGTAGGGTCCTTCCCCCCCTCCCCCCATCAGTAAAGATAATGGTAGGGTCCTTCTCCCCCATCAGTAAAGATAATGGTAGGGTCCTTCTCCCCCATCAGTAAAGATAATGGTAGGGTTCTTCCCGTCCCTCGGGCAGTAAAGATAATGGTAGGGTCCTTCCCACTCCCCCATCAGTAAAGATAATGTTAGGGTCATTTGCCCCCCTCCCTCCCCTTCCTCTCCGTGGTCCTCTTTGAGGTCCTGTTCTCTCTGTGGTCCTCTCTGTGTTCCTGTCCCCTCTGTGCTCCTCTCTGTGGTCCTCACTGTGGTCTAGTTTTCTCTGAAGTCCTGTTCTCTCTGTGCTCCTCTCTGTGCTCCTCTCTGTGGTCTAGTTTTCTCTGAAGTCCTGTTCTCTCTGTGGTCCTCACTTTGGTCCTCTCTGTGGTCCAGTTCTCTCTGGGGTCCTGTTCTCTCTGTGGTCCTCTCTTGAGGTCCTCTCTGTGGTCTTTTCCTCTCTGTGGTCCTCTCTGTGGGTGCAGACTAATGACTAGAAACAGCCCACTGTGAGATGAGAACTGTTTCAGTCAGCAGTGCGTTTGTTTCTAATTATCCTGAGGGTGTCACATTAGTGTCAGCCTCTGGCTGCAAGGGGGACAGGGGTTTGGCAGGGGGGGTGTGTTGGTAGCCTGTCACTGCTCCTCACTGTTAGCCACTTGACTGCCCAACATTGAGAGCAAAAGACTGGCGGATACGGAATTAATGGACAACATTATCTCTCAGAGATCATATTTCTTCTCCTGTCCGTTAAACATCACAGTTTCCCTCCAGAGATAATGTACTATTTTTGATTCAGATTTAGTCTTTATTATTTTCCATTTCCATTGTACCTAAAAATCCCTTCTCACCGCTATATGTCCAAGTTTGCCATTTCCAAAGTCCGTTACTATCAGATGTACAACACAATGTCCAGATGAAAATGTTTCCAGAGCACATTTTCATCTAGAGGTTGGGTTGCATGTATTGGACCAATGGTAGAGAATGAGAGTGCTGTGGATGTAAAAACAGAGCACGCTGCAGGGTGCGACAGGGGTTAAACCTTCGTGTGAGTGTGTGGGGGTCGAAGAAAATTAGTGGTCCTGGGAGGAAGCGATCAATGATTGGGACCATAATGCACCTCCCTGCAACTCCTCACATTCCCACTCGCTGGCTGCTTTGGGAGCTGTCACACACACGCACACTTGTTGGTACACACACTTGGTTGTACACACACACATACACACAGTTGAGACGCAGACAGCTCAACTCTCACACATTCCCTTCCACTCCATCTTGCAGATATCTGGTCGATGGCCACTCTCACTCTCACTCTCTCTCAGCCCTGCCTCTCTCTATGTTAATATAGTGGCTAGCCTCCCTTTCCATGGCAGTACTAGTTGACTGTCCCTATGTTAATATAGTGAGTACTATAGGACTCAGTCGTACAACTACCCATCTGTCTCTAACATATTGAGTTCTGGCTAGTGTGCGTTTGGAGTCCCTGTGGTCCACTGCCAGTCTCTGGTTCTTTCTGTCCAAACATGACCACTATTTCTCCATTTTTGTTTCGATATTAAAGTTAGTAAAAAAGGCTATCAGTAAACTCTGCGGCAACGCTAAATATAGTCACACTTGATTCACATTCAAGGTAAGAGGTGTTGTGCTGAATATTTGTATTGCTATGGAACTTCTGTGCTCCTGGTGAAATCTACACCAGCCTTAATTTCCTCTAGGGAGTGTGTGGAGATGATTTCTGTAACACGGTTTACTATTGGCCCTGAGGATGAATGAGGGAAGGAACATAGGATGTCTTCCAAATGGCTCCCTATTCTCTATATAATGAACTACTTTTGACTAGGGCCCATAGGTCTCTGGTCAAAATGGATGTACTATATGGGAAATAGAGAGCCATTTTGGACGTAGCCATACTGACTAGCTCTCAGTATTTACACTCTGGTGTACTTAAAAATAAAATGCATTTAACCTTTATTTAACTTGATAAGTCTTATTTTACAATGACAGCCTACCAAAAGGCCTCCTGCGGGGACGTGGGCTGGAATTGAAATAAATAAATAAATAATAAAAATCTCTCCAATTAGGAAGTGAGAAAGTTAAAAGACTTACATGATTAATTTATAGGGTTAATAATAATCTCTGGCATCGTAATAAAGAAGTAAAGACCTCATATCGAACATCCATTTAATTCACCTAATGAGAGAGATGAATGTATTAATCTGGTTAAATGAAATTAGAATGACAAAAATGAGAGAATGATTTACAAAAAACTTTAAGAACATGACAAAATCTTTACATTTACATTTAAGTCATTTAGCAGACGCTCTTATCCAGAGCGACTTACAAATTGGTGCATTCACCTTATGACATCCAGTGGAACAGCCACTTTACAATAGTGCATCTAAATCTTTTAAGGGGGTGAGAAGGATTACTTTATCCTATCCTAGGTATTCCTTAAAGAGGTGGGGTTTCAGGTGTCTCCGGAAGGTGGTGATTGACTCCGCTGTCCTGGCGTCGTGAGGGAGTTTGTTCCACCATTGGGGGGCCAGAGCAGCGAACAGTTTTGACTGGGCTGAGCGGGAACTGTACTTCCTCAGTGGTAGGGAGGCGAGCAGGCCAGAGGTGGATGAACGCAGTGCCCTTGTTTGGGTGTAGGGCCTGATCAGAGCCTGGAGGTACTGAGGTGCCGTTCCCCTCACAGCTCCGTAGGCAAGCACCATGGTCTTGTAGCGGATGCGAGCTTCAACTGGAAGCCAGTGGAGAGAGCGGAGGAGCGGGGTGATGTGAGAGAACTTGGGAAGGTTGAACACCAGACGGGCTGCGGCGTTCTGGATGAGTTGTAGGGGTTTAATGGCACAGGCGGGGAGCCCAGCCAACAGCGAGTTGCAGTAATCCAGACGGGAGATGACAAGTGCCTGGATTAGGACCTGCACCGCTTCCTGTGTGAGGCAGGGTCGTACTCTGCGGATGTTGTAGAGCATGAACCTACAGGAACGGGCCACCGCCTTGATGTTATTTGAGAACGACAGGGTGTTGTCCAGGATCACGCCAAGGTTCTTAGCGCTCTGGGAGGAGGACACAATGGAGTTGTCAACCGTGATGGCGAGATCATGGAACGGGCAGTCCTTCCCCGGTAGGAAGAGCAGCTCCGTCTTGCCGAGGTTCAGCTTGAGGTGGTGATCCGTCATCCACACTGATATGTCTGCCAGACATGCAGAGATGCGATTCGCCACCTGGTAGGAGCGAATCTTGTTAGGACACTCTCTGTTGTTAGTGTATATTGTTACACTATGTTGTTACTCTATAAGCTGAGTTTACCTTAATGGCTCATGTTCATTTATATGACTATCGGGTTTACACTGTAGAAGTTGCTGGGAATATATACCACATCATGTAAACTATAAGAGCCATTATTCAAAATGTAGGTGTGAAGGTATTGGAGACAACACAAGTATGTGTTCCAACTAATTAGGATGATTCAGTCATTTAGGAATGAGTGTGAGGCCAACAAAAAGACATTCAGATGACTCATGTCCTGCCACCAAGGAATACGTCCAATCAACATCACATCATCATCAGCTGCCCAGGTAATTAGATGCTGCTGACTGAGATACTGTGGCTCGGGGTGGCAATTTATTCTGGCCGCCAGTCAGTACAGTAGACCCCCGGCCAATACAGCGCAGGGCCCGGTGCTACTGTGCCATAACCAGGCAAAGACCGGGACATCATTAACACTTGAGTGGGCCTGCAGGACACGCAAGGCAAACATCACCACCACCACTACTACGCAGAGCCACCAGTTCTCTGTGAAGGATAGAAGGGCAGAAACAGACTGGCCATGGGGCAACTCAGACAAATGCCAGGTGGGCTGGTCCATCAATCCCATTGTGTAAATTAGTTTGTATGCAGAATATCCTTTTTTTTTGTCAAATAATGGGGACCTTGAGGAAAGTTGTGAGCCGGTGTGGGGACCTTGAGGAAAACAAATGGGCTGGTGTGTTAGAAATAGCTGGGCCGATTTCTGCTCCCAGTTCATCCCTGTGGAAGGGGATCATAGGAGGGAGGGATATAAGCTAGCTGCTAACAGGACTGTGTCTGCTGTGTGTCCGTCTGGATGTTCACTAACCAGGGGATTCCAGCCAAGGGACAAACTGGAATTTGGAGGTGCTTGTAAATATTTTTGCAAGACTTATAGAGGTCGACAAGATGAGCTGACGCTGGAATGCCTGTTGCTCCAGTGGTGTGTGTTCACTGAATCTAACCCTTAAACAATGTCACAAGCCAGCTAGCGCAATTCACTTACTGAAATAATGACCATCCTATGTCAGACCCCACACCAAGGCCTGTCACATAAGTCTGGAGGTGAGACAGAGCTAACCAGTCAGTCTCATGTCTCCTGTTTATATTCCCGTTACATTTCTGCATCTGCGGTCTGCCTTCCTATTTCCCCACACAAACTGGGGTGGGCTGTGGAGGGTTGGGGTGGTGGGCTCTGGAGGGTTGGGGTGGTGGAATGTTGGGGTGGTGGGCTGTGGAGGTGGGCTGTGGAGGGTTGGGGTGGTGGGCTGTGGAGGATTGGGGTGGTGGGCTGTGGAGGGTTGGGGTGGTGGGCTGTGGAGGGTTGGGGTGGGTAGTCTATGTTCTTTTTTCTATGTTGTATTTCTGTGTTTGGCCTGGTATGGTTCTCAATCAGAGGCAGGTGTTGATCGTTGTCTCTGATTGAGAATCATACTTAGGTAGCCTGTTTTCCCCTTTTTGGTAGTGGGTGATTGTTTTCCACACAGAACTGTTTTGTTTTCAGTTTGTGTAGTGTTCAGTTTTGATAAAAAATATGACGAACACTTACCACGCTGCATATTGGCTCAATCCTTCCTAGTCCTCAGAAGAGGAGGACGAAAACCGTTACTATTACAGACTGAGACCTGAGGGGAAGCAAACATGGTACCGTTGGAGACATGGAAATTACGTGTCACATTAGATTAGCCCAACAGAACCTCTGGAATGGCTCAGGGGAAGACAATTATTTCAATAACATTATTCCCAAAAAGTCTTTAAACTATACAAATTCTGATAAAACCACATTAAGAGTGATTTGTGATTTTCTCGTGTTATCCATCAAACAGTGTTAAATGTCTGAATCCCTCCGAGTCAAGAAGATCAACCACCCAATAGACACAATTTCAGCATTAAATGATCATTTGCATTCTAACTCAGCAACAGCATCTTTTCCCTAAATCAAAAGCACAGGACATGGCCATCAACCTAAGCAATTCTCTACTGAACAGAGGAATGGAAGACAACTCAGTCCCAAGCACTTCACATTTTATAAAGCTTTCTGTCACATGTGAGACTGACCCCATTAGGCATGTTATTAAGCCTGGGCCTTGTACTGTCCAGTGTTGGTCCTTTTCAAGGTTATCCCCTTTCCTCAGTCCCCAGCCTATACTGTTACCTTTAAACTTAGGTAGCCTAGTAGTTCATTACACTGCCATTACAAAAAGTGCAGTTTATTTTATGGAAAGAAACAATGCCAAATGTAAAATCTCAATGTTGAGTTGAAGTTAGACAATATCTATGCCTGAACATCTGTGTTTGGTATAAAATGTTTACAATCAGGACTAAAGCATGTTGTTATCAGGATTTAAATGGCCATGTATGTTACTTATTTGTGCCTTTGCCAGAGGTACATTATTTTATAAAGCAGTTGGATATGGCTTAATCACATTTTAGTATAATGTTGTTGTTGTTCAGGATAGAGGCTAGCACTGAGGATAACAGAGTGAGCGCTCTAAATGTAGCTCACAGACCCTCTTCGGGGAGAGTGACTCGGAGGGGAAAGGTAGGCTAAGAGAGCTAAGAGAGGGGATCATCACTCGAAGCGTGGACAAGCATCTGAGCAGCAGCAGTAGCCACAACAGCCTGAACCAGCGTCGCTTTAACCTCACAAATTCACCACCTCTGTTACAATTATAATTGGTCCGTCCACGTGACAAATACCGCACTATACTTGGAAAGAATCGCAAGCGTGTGTGTTTTTTAAGATGCCAACGATCTCTGACATCTGAACTTGAGAAAGTGTTTTGTGCGGTTAACAAAGGTCCATTACTACGCTTTTCTCGGTAAGTAGCCTACGTCTAGCCCTATATGCAACTTCTTCTTATTAACTGTTAAATTGTTATGGTAACCTAGGGGTTATGGGTTAAATTAGCACATGTATAGCCTTATTGTGTAGCCTATTCTACATTTTGTTGGCTTCTTGTCGGCCCTATATGCAATATCCTATTAATATATATATTTTTTATAATTATCTGGATAAATGTTTTATTATCAGGTATTTGCTCTTGAAGACTGCTACACTTTATTATTATTATTTTTTACTCGCAAATTAGGGTTTGTTTTACATTTGAATAGCCTACTTTTCAAGATGTTTGTGGGAATTCTGTTGTCCAACTTCTTACGTTGTTAAACCGCTCATTTGGGGACCCCGAGACGTTTCCCAATTTTGTTGTTGCCCTGAACTATCTCGCCAGATTCACCTAATCAAGGCCTTGATGATTAGTTGACCAGTTGCGTAAGGTGTGTCATCTCTGGGATATATCAAACACATGGGACGGCTTGAAATGTTTCTAATATATAGGCCTGGCGTGTTAAGTCTAAATAGACCTATATAATACATAAAATAAACAAAATTGAAAAAAAATCTCTTGCAGGGAGTCTAAAGGATGTTATTACGCTCTCACATTATAATGAGTACCGAGTAGTAAAACAACGAGGAAGGGAAGCGCTGCTAAGGTACACAATAGTAGATTTTGGTAGACTGAGTAGTGTTTAAAAAAGTCACTTGGGGCGAGAGAACTCAGAAGACATGCGACCTCTTTCATGTGATTGTTTTTTGTTGAAAATAAGTTTTTAATTTGCACATTCGTATGTAAAAAAAAAAAATCGAATAAATCTATCATAGTTCACTATAAGTGTAGATGATCAATAGCAAAACGATCTCTTTCATAACCAAACCTGTAAGGAACATCATTTTTAATTGATCATTTGTAGGTTAATTTCAGAAACTTTAACATTGAGGAAACAGAAACGATTCGTTTTATAATCCTCTTCAAGATCTGTACATTTACATTTTAGAATAAGACGCCAATATTGGGATTATTGTAACGTTTTATGCAGACCACACAAAAAAAAAGAAAAATGAAAAAAAAATGCGTTTTACTTTATTTTCTATTGTATGTTTATGTTTTTTTAATGTACCTTTCAATTGAATTTAACAGCACATTCTCAGTTACTAATACAAATCAGCGCAGCTTTTCCTTTCCCAGTTTAGTTACTTAGAGTATGAAAGTGTGTTACCATTCTTAACAGAATTTTCTGTCCAGATTGCACATTCCTTATGGAAATGTCTTATTTTTGGTAAAGTTATTATTTAACTTTTGCATTAGTTAATTGTGTCACAGTTCTCTTTCATCCCCCATATCTCTTTCTTATATCACCCTCATTTCTGACAATAATATTTTATCAAGATGTCTTACATTTACTGTACATTTAGCAGAGCAATGATTAAGTGCCTTGCTCAAGGCCCCATCGACAGATTTTCGTCTGAACCAGTCACATTTCGGTTACTGGCTCAACGACTCTGAGGATGGACTCACAGTGAAGTCATTCAGCATCAACCTCATCTGTCTCCAAAGCACACCATTACTAAGCCCATCCCCTATTGACCAGTCCCCTCTCGCTTTAGGGATTGGATGGACCTCCACTGGCCCACCTTCAAGATGGACAGCTCCTCCTACCTGCCCGGTCTCCTGGCGTCCCCAGCCCTGATGGTGCTGGCCAAGACAGGCCGTGATGCCTCCGTCCCCTGCCAGGCCTCCGTCCCCTGCCAGGCCCTGAGGTCCTTCAGGGCCCCAATCTTTGAGAAGGACCTCCCCTTCCCCTCCGGCTCCTACACATTTGCCTCCATGTACAACCGTCAGGGGCCTATCTCCGGCCACGGCTCCTTCCCTGCCAGAGACTTCCCTGCCTCCCTGCTCCACCTCCATCCTCAGTTCCAGTTTCACCCCAACAACCTGGACTGCCCTTCCCTGGGGATGCTCAACCACATTGGGGTAGGGGCCTTCCGACCCTTCTCCTCCCCGCCTGAAGAGAGGGAGACCAGGGGTTATCAGTCAGCCTTCACCCCTGCTAAGAGACTCAAGGGCTGCTACACAGATTCTGAGGGGAAGGAGTATGATTTTGGAGGAGGGTGTTTCCTCTCTGGCTCACCGGGATCACTCAAGGCCGCCGAGGATTCTGGGAGGAAGTTGTTTACGGTGTCTGGGCTGCTGTCGGACAGAGAGGCCTCGTCTAGTCCTGAGGACCGTAAGGAACACTGTGAGTATCCTCTGTATATATACTTCTCCAAGCATATCTATATGGGTGGTAATATAGTGGCCGTAATGCAGTGTGATTTAAAGACACGCAGCAAAATCCTAGCAGGAATTGTACGCTTTTTAAAAATCCATGGTTTCAATTCAATCGATGAAATCATTGACAGTTATGGAAGGCCTACATCTTGAATTTTTTATGTGTCTTTATGGACTGTGTCCTTTCTACTCTTTGACAATCTTAACACAAATCTTTTCCTGCTTGTGCAAAGAATGTGACACTCTCTTGGACTTGACATGAGCTGACAAAAAATGACCACTCGTCCATGTTTCTGGTAATTGGTCACAGATTACCATTAGTACTACCACTGAATGTATAGTTTTTCAATAAGGTGGAAGACAAACATAAGAGGAGGGGAAGTTTGAGTGAGAAACACCCTATTCAGAGATAACGAGGTGACAGAGCGAGCAAGGCAGCCATGCGTCGAGAAATGACGCAGCTCTCGGCTCCACAAATTACATCCTCAACTCAATATGGCCACCCACGCAATCATGAGCCATCTGTTGTGTTGACAACATGAAGGAGAGAGGTGTCAGTCAGAGCGACGGGGCGAGAGCAGCTCCTCATTACGCTAGAGGATAATTGCCCGACGGCGCGGGGGCACAACGGCGCTCGCCTGCCCTCGTCTTGCCTCCATCTCCAAAGAGTGGGAAGGAAGGCAGACACTCCAGCACAAGGTAAGATGGGAAAACTAACCCCCGCACGGCCGCCAAGGTGGTGCCTGACAGATGAAAGTCCCCAGAGAGAGAGGGCCCACAATCCTCGGTAGATCAGGGGAGGGCCATGTTGAAAATAATGAGAGAGGGGGGAGCTGAGAGCTGTGATATCCATATAACAAAGATACTTTTCATCCCACATCAAGGCCTGGAGCTGGGATGCCTTGTCTTAACAAAATAAATGGATTGTGTGTGTGTGTGTGTGCAAGCCTGTGAGTGTCTGGTTTTGTGGAACTTCCTGGTTTTGAAATGCCGTCGGGTGAATGACAGGCAGGAATCCCAATAATGAAACCTAACAGTGACAGGAAAGGGAAGATGCCAAACAGGTGTGTGTGTGAGTGTGTTCATAGGCTTATTACGAGAGCGACACCCTGTGAGTGTGTATGTGTTCATTACGCAAGCGAGTGTGCACTCCTGTGTGTGTGTGTTTGTGTGTATCTGTGCTCATATTACCTCCAAACAGAGAATAATTTGATGAAAATACAGGCATGGATGGACAGGGGACATGGAATAGGGCTGCCGAACCCAAAGTGGGTGGTGCTATGTAGCTCAAAGTTCTCGAAAAATGTATACTCTGAGTGTTAGAAGCAGACTTTCTTTTTTTATCCAATTAGATTGAAGCTCAGGCAAACTCAGGGCTTTGATGCAGTTGAGCTGCCAGCACTTTCTAAAGTCTGATATTTGGTTCCTCTTGATTGACTAACAGTGTTAAGCTTTGGTTCCTCTTGACTGACTAACAGCTTCAAAATGTACGGGGATGAATCTCTTTGGTTGCTACGTAGAAAACCTCGGTATGATCATTCATGATAATACATGACACCATACATGGATATGTAGCCTACGTATGGACATGTACGACCCATACAGCATGATCCATACCTTACGACCCATACGTAACGACCCATACAGCATGATCCATACCGTACGACCCATACGTAATGACCTATACGTAACGACCCATACTGTATGACCCATACAGCATGATCCATACCTCACGACCCATACGTAATGACCTATACGTAACGACCCATATGGTACGACCCATACAGCATGATCCATACCTCATGACCCATCCTTAATGACCCATACTATACGACCCATACAGCATGATCCATATGTAACGACCCATACTGTATGACCCATACAGCATGATCCATACCTCACGACCCATACGTAACGACCCATATGGTACGACCCATACAGCATGATCCATACCTCATGACCCATCCTTAATGACCCATACTATACGACCCATACAGCATGATCCATATGTAACGACCCATACAGTACGACCCATACAGCATGATCCATACCTCACGATCCATACGTAACGACCCATTCCATACGACTCATACAGTATGACCCATATTGCGCAACCCATACCCTATGACCCATAAAGTACGACCCATACATCACAAAACACCAAGTGTGTTCACAGGCATTCTATGTCCCTCTCTATTCTATCAATAAATTATATTTGGGGCGGCAGGTAGCCTAGTGGTTAGAGCTTTGGACTTGTAACTTAAAGGTTGCAAGATTGAATCCCCAAGCCGACAAGGTAAAAATCTGTTGTTCTGCCCCTGATCAAGGCAGTTAACCCACTGTTCCTCTGCTATCATTGAAAATAAGAATTTGTTCTTAACTGACTTACCTAGTTGAATGAAGGTAATATAAAACCTATTGGAAACCCTGTCTGTAAGCTTTAAAATGCTACAGATCTAAACCTTTTATCTTTTCCAGTGATGAAGACATGGATGTTGCAACACAATGTATCATGGTACAGTGGGGTATGCGAAATGGGTCAACTTTAAGCATCTCCTGAATGTTTGGGCTTTAAGGTCCAAAAAGTAACTTTCTGACCACTTCTACAACAGGCAAAAATATATGAAAGGTTTTATTGAAATTAAAAGGGGTGCTGTCAAAAAAGGATTGAATTCAAACGGATTTACCCATCTTCTATGCACAGATACATTCATTAGCATACAGTCTCCAGTTGAAATCTATCTACAGGAGCTCACTATGAATTGGCATATTTTGTGTGAGTATATCAAGAGTTAAAAACGGTTCTATGTGGTCTGGTTAGACAGGCTTGTTGTGGCTATCCTGGCTGTTTGTCTGACACAGTGTTTGTTTATGTCTTCATGATGTCTCCCTTCTCTTCTCCAGTATCCAAACACAACATTACCCCAGGGGCCGTATGTGCCAATCGTCTCAGAGTAGGAGTGTTGATTTAGGATCAGATTTGCTTTTTTACATCACAATGAATAAAACTAAATGGTCAGAGGTAGGGCCTGATCCTTACAGTAGATCAGCATTATGGCCCCAGACGTTTTATCTGAAGATGTGCAGACTAACAGATGTGACAGCTGTTTAAACGGCTACTCTCTTTCAAAGGGCAGATGTCTCCAGCGAGGCGAATCATGCTGATTTTCCTCAGGGAGATGTTTCAAACTTCTAGGGGTTGAGCTGTATAACTAAAAGGATACAAAAACAGAGGAAGAGAATGGTAAAACATTGTCTACTGCAGATTTCCAGACAGACAGACTGTGGTGATCTTCCCTTCAAATCCCTGTGTTGTTATCACAGCGTATGGTGTTGAGTTACTGTAAGGGAGAGTTCTGATTGGTGTGTCCAGTTGTATGAATAGTAAATGTGGGCAGGTGAGAAAATAATTCTGTAGCAAAGTAAAGCCATCAGACAAAGGTGTAGCTGTCTGTGTGTCTGTGCGTGGTGTGTGTCTGTGCGTGGTGTGTCTGTGCGTGGTGTGTCTCTGTGCGTGGTGTGTCTCTGTGCTTGGTGTGTGTCTCTGTGCTTGGTGTGTGTCTCTGTGCTTGGTGTGTGTCTCTGTGCGTGGTGTGTCTGTCTCTGTGCGTGGTGTGTCTGTCTCTGTGCATGGTGTGTCTGTCTCTGTGTGTGGTGTGTGCGTGGTATGTGTGTGTCTGTCTCTGTGCGTGGTGTGTATGTGTGTGTGTGTGAGACTGCATCTTGGAAATAAAGAGCCGATAGATGTGTATGCATGAACATGGAATGGTTCCTATTGATCTCCTCCTCTGTTAGATGTAAACAGTATGTCTTACAGGAGACTTCAATCAATACACCCTCAGCTGGACAGCTGCTCTGAAAGAACACACACACACACACACACACACACACACACACACACAAACTGTGTCTGGAACCAACTAAACCCATAAAGCATCACATGAGAATGAATCCCTGTGGCAAGTCTGCACCGGTGTCCCATATGGCCCCCTATTCCCTACGCAGTGCACTACTGTGGGAACACATTGTCATTTAGAATGTAGCCTACCATTAATCTATGGGATATTGATTCTGTACAGTCAGGTTTGGTGTTCCCTTGAGTTCCATAACAGGCGTGTATAACAGACCGTAGAGGACTCTTAAACACTGAACACATCTGGTGAACCAAGCCTTGGAGTGTTACGCTCAAATGTTTCCCCTCTCCCATTCGGGTAACTTCCCTGGGCCTCGCTTCCCCATCAGTGGAGGATTGAGTTGTTTTCTATCCAGTTATCCCATAGAATTCCCACAGTCCCTCAACAGCAGATTTTTGCCGCCCATCCCGATAAGGAAGATTTCCCCCATATTTGTGTCCAATTCAAGTGACTGGGAACAGGAAGCATTAACCCAAGTTGCAGAGTTTCCGAGTCATGGTGTGAGTGAGTGGACCTACTGTACATCTGCTACAGAGATCTCCCCTCTCTTTGCCACACATATAATTTAGTGTTAGACTGAGGGGGGTTAAGATCAGAAAGAGATAGAATAACCAAGCCAAACATCCCCCAAATCAAAGGGATCTTCTAATGGTACGATCCATTTGACAGCTGTGTTACCATACTGTAGATGAAGAGAAGGTCTGGACCATGTGGACTGCACTTTGGGATTTCAGACACATTGTCTGAGAAGAAGAAGCATATGAATGAGATGGTGACTGTGTTTGATGTTCGAGGGTCGTGTTTGACTGTTGCCCTCCTGTCGTGGCAGTAATTTGTTCTTCTAATGTACTCTTAAGTGGGGAGCTTTCATCCTGGCGGGGCGGGGGGCTGTTATTCTCTTTTTTTCTTTCTCGTTCCCTTCGTCTTGTCTGGCCAGGAGCAGCAGTGTGTGGAAGTGGTAGAAGTTATCCTTCCATAACACCCACCCACCCACACTGCACATTGATACATTATCCTTCCATAACACCCACACGACACATTGATACATTATCCTTCCATAACACCCGCACGGCACATTGATACATTATCCTGCATAACACCCGCACAGCACATCGATACATTATCCTTCCATAACACCCACCCACACAGCACATTGATACATTATCCTTCCATAACACCAACCCACACACGCTGCACATTGATACATTATCCTTCCATAACACCCACCCACACAGCACATTGATGCATTATCCTTCCATAACACCCACCCACACAGCACATTGATACATTATCCTTCCATAACACCCACCCACCAACACTGCACATTGATACATTATCCTTCCATAACACCCACACACACAGCGCATTGATACATTATCCTTCCATAACACCCACCCACCCACACAGCACATTGATGCATAATCCTTCCATAACACCCACCCACACAGCACATTGATACATTATCCTTCCATAACACCAACCCACACAGCACATTGATGCATTATCCTCCCATAACACCGTCCCACACAGCGCATTGATACATTGTCCTTCCATAACACCCACCCACACAGCACATTGCTACATTATCCTTCCATAACACCCACCCACACAGCACATTGATACATTATCCTTCCATAACACCAACCCACACACGCTGCACATTGATACATTATCCTTCCATAACACCCACACAGCACATTGATACATTATCCTTCCATAACACCCACACGGCACATTGATACATTATCCTTCCATAACACCCGCACGGCACATTGATACATTATCCTGCCATAACACCCGCACCGCACATTGATACATTATCCTTCCATAACATCCGCACAGCACATCGATACATTATCCTTCCATAACACCCACCCACACAGCACATTGATACATTATCCTTCCATAACACCCACCCACACAGCACATTGATGCATTATCCTTCCATAACACCCACCCACACAGCACATTGATACATTATCCTTCCATAACACCCACCCACATTATCCTTCCATAAACACATTGATGCATTATCCTTCCATAACACCCACCCACACAGCACATTGATACATTATCCTTCCATAACACCCACCCACACAGCACATTGATACATTATCCTTCCATAACACCCACCCACACAGCACATTGATACATTATCCTTCCATAACACCCACCCACACAGCACATTGATACATTATCCTTCCATAACACCCACCCACACAGCACATTGATACATTATCCTTCCATAACACCCACCCGCACAGCACATTGATACATTATCCTTCCATAGCACATTGATACATTATCCTTCCATAACACCCACCCACACAGCACATTGATATATTATCCTTCCATAACACCCACCCACACAGCCATTGATACATTATCCTTCCATAACCACCCCACACAGCACATTGATACATAACACCCACCCACAAAGCACATTGATACATTATCCTTCCATAACACCCTCCCACACTGCACATTGATACATTATCCTTCCATAACACCAACCCACACACGCTGCACATTGATACATTATCCTTCCATAACACACACACAGCACATTGATGCATTATCCTTCCACAACACCCACCCACACAGCACATTGATACATTATCCTTCCATAACACCCACCCACACAGCACATTGATACATTATCCTTCCATAACACCAACCCACACACGCTGCACATTGATACATTATCCTTCCATAACACCCACCCACACATGCACATTATCCTTCCATAACACACACACAGCACATTGATACATTATCCTTCCATAACACCATTATCCCCTGCACATTGATACATTATCCTTCCATAACACC
Source organism: Oncorhynchus nerka (assembly GCF_034236695.1). Taxonomy (NCBI): domain Eukaryota; kingdom Metazoa; phylum Chordata; class Actinopteri; order Salmoniformes; family Salmonidae; genus Oncorhynchus; species Oncorhynchus nerka. The sequence continues at coordinate 14,123,262 of NC_088420.1, read as the reverse complement.
AACCCACCCACACAGCACATTGATACATTATCCTTCCATAACACCAACCCACACACGCTGCACATTGATACATTATCCTTCCATAACACCAACCCACACACGCTGCACATTGATACATTATCCTTCCATAACACCAACCCACACACGCTGCACATTGATACATTATCCTTCCATAACACCCACCCCACGCTGCACATTGATACATTATCCTTCCATAACACCCCACACGGCACATTGATACATTATCCTTCCATAACACACCCGCACGGCACATTGATACATTATCCTTCC